>NC_051444.1:7472146-7491290 GCF_001649575.2 Kryptolebias marmoratus
CATCCATCCATCCATCCATCCATCCATCCATCCATCCATCCATCCATCCATCCATCCATCCATCCATCCATCCATCCATCCATCCAATGAGCTCTGGGTCTGCCCCGGGCTCTCGCTGCAGTAAAATGTGCTCAGATGCCCAAACCACCACTACTGTCTCTTTGTTTTGGGCCATAATGTGGGAAACTGGCTTTTTAAACTAAACACACAAAATGAAAACGTATTATGTTTCTATGTAACATAAAATAAATTGCAGGATGTAAGAGAACTCAATGCTTTCAAAGAGCTCCACACTTTAAAAAATAGGTTCACAGTTGGTTTGACTTACTCTAACAAATTGCCTTTAAAGAAGGCTGGACATTAACCTTGTGTTTTCTGGTGTGATCATTTGTTAACTGCATGTGTCACCTGAGTAAAGAGCCAGTGGAGCTTCATGTGTTTGGCTGCAGCGTAGCTACACTCAATGAGGCGTGGCCTGCCATTTACATCCACCAGGCACTTGTTGTCGTCATCATCGATGGTGGGACTGAGGAGCCCGACGTGGAACTGCTGCGTACTGGTGTAGTACACATTCTGAAAGAAACACCACATCCTAAAATAAACAACTGTGTAATGCTGTGCTGTTTGCTCAGGCAGTAGTTGTTGACATTTAGCTGATCACTCACCCAGAGCTGTACATGTCCTTACAGGTGCTTAACTATGCAGTAAATGAGGCTGGCTTTTGGGCTTTCTTTGAGAATAAAGAAGACATCTATGTGGCTGATTTACATAGGCTAAGAATGCATATTTATACCACTTTCCTGAGTGAATAGATAACAAGGGAAGACCAAGCAATGCAAATAAGCTCATTATTAATGCAAGAATGGGGAGAAAACCTAAATAATTGTGCTCGCTCTCTCTTTCTCTGGTAGATTAATTCACAGCAGTTTTTGTTTTCAGGGGTAGTTGTTTATTTTGAGGGAGCAAAGAAGCTGTAAATTATACTCAAGAATAAAGAGGAAGCATGTAATGTATTTACTGGCACGCAGCTGAGCTGAGTTTGGTGTAGTGCCACAGAACAATTACCAATAAACCGTGAAAAAACAATAATGATCTACACTATTTACAGCGTACCAGATGATAGTACGTATTTGCTCATTTGTGCATCTTACAGAACCAGAATATAATTTAGTTAGATTACTGAAATAGTCTTAATAAATGACTAAAAACATTGTGGTTTTACCCTTTCCATGAAGTATTGTACCTAATATCCACAGCTATATTCATATAATAACGTCTCATAACAAAGACTTTGTTTGGGTCCCTATTAGCAGTTTTACTAGAGATGTTACAAAAAGGTAAAATAATAATCAAAAAGCAGAGAAGCTAAAAGTAATGATAACCCATTTATTTCATTGTACTTTATTTTCTTCTTTTCTCTCCCACTCATCATTTCATGACCTGAAAGGTTTTTTGATGACTTGCTGTGAGGGCACAACGCCTACAACAGCTGGACTACAGGATTTAACTATGAGCTGAAAAAACAGTTAAAATTAGCTCCACACCTCCACCTCAACCAGCTAGAACAGGAAAAAAAATAATATAATGACATTATTACAGTGTCCTTTGTTCTGCAAATTGGGTGCTTCATTTGACTTTTTTGAATTCAGTAGTTTTACATAAAAGTTTAGCTCAGATCTTTTGAAGTTGTATCTACCTGCTGTAGATAGCTCCTTTAACAGCCTCAGTTTAATTCTGACTGTTGAGCTAACAACTAGTTCCAGTTGGATCAAGACTAAAATGAATTGTTGCCATCTTAAAATGATTCCGGTCTCAAAAATTTTAAAAAGTTGTATGTCAAATAACCTTTACATGCAACTATTGCTTCAAACCAAATTTTCAGTCTGACATTTTCCCATTGCTTATAGGTACTTCTATAAAACCAATTTATCAGATTATTTCTTTGACTAGTGGTGGTTTAAAACACAAATGTTCAGAAAACAAAATTTAAACATGATTTATTTGCAGACTTCAAAAGGCATAGAGTTTCAAAGGATGACATAAAAGTAAAAGTTATATCAGATTAAATTTGTTGTTTAAAAAAAAGTCCTATTGTAGCATCTCTTAGAAATTTCTTTGAATAAAAATGTAAAAAAAAGTCCATGAAACAACATTATTTTTGCTGCACGTATAAAATTTCTTAGAAACTCTTTTACTGTCATCTTGATTGTAGTACCCTGCACAAACTGCCTCCCACTTCCTTCACACCAGATATAAATATATATTTTTTAACAATCTGTTTCCCCCCTTTTGTTTTCTTTTTGTTTTTCTGCTGCTCACTTTTGGAGCCGCTCAAGCTGCCAGACCGTATGTGATGATGGTTTTTATTGTTGCTGAGTGTAAGTCAGTCTGTTTTATGACCATCTGAGCTGAGGTGTTATACTGTGTGTTTGCTGACAACATGTTTGAAACGTAAACTTGGCATTGCTCTTTTTTTTTATATGCGTCTTTGATTTGTTTACACCCTGAGCACAAAATCTATAGCTTTTTCTAAGTTAGATCAAAGAGAAGCAGCTGACACATTTTGACTGACTACAGCAAACATTTGCATAGTCTATTTATTTGCTTCATTCATGTCAACACAGGGACTAAATCCTCTCAAAAAAGCAACACTGAATCACAGAAATGGACCAGGGTAAAACTTTCCAGTACAGGAGATTTCTAACCTTACTAATATTTCTGAAGGTACTTAACTCAGTTGCTTTTTGTGCTTGTATTTATTGCACATAAAAAATTTCTGAGTATTTCAAAAAAATGTGTTTACTTATCAAAAAGGGCTGTAACCATTGCATGAATTGGGGAAAACCTATATTTTTGGGAGAAATGATATTAAAAATATCTCAAAAATGATGCCTTCAAATCACCTTTTAGCTTTTACAGGCAGGTTATGATCGATCCAGGTGTAATGAATGTGAAACACATCAAGCAGAGTCATTAGAATTAAGAGAAACAATGTGAGATCTCTGTCACAAAAACAATCTCTGAAAGCAATCTGCTCCGATGTGATGGGATGGAGCGATCAATATGAGCTGGAAGAGGCAGGAGAGAATAAATGATTATCATGCTGTGCTAACATTTGAAGACACTTAAACTCTTGGTTACTTCGGCTGAAAAATATCCTGACTGAACAGTTCAGGGAGTTTAAGACACTGAGTAATAAGAACTGATAAAAACTGCAGATGCTGTCGTAATCTGTTGTGATCTCCAACAGGAATCCTAATCGTTTCTGCTCCCCTTTAAGAAAGTAAATCCTTTGACAACTAAAGACCCAGCATTCTTTAAAAAAAATGCATATCGCCCGCTGCCTTTCATGTCGTTTTAGACTATGATCATTTGATGTTGAGAAATGACTGCGTTGCAGCCATTATGTGCAATTCAGAGTATTCGTATAGCTCTCAGGTTTATATTATTACCTGTAAAACTGACTAAGTTAACTAATGATTACTTTCTGAAAGTTTCAATAAAATCCATCTAGTGGTTTATGAGATATTTTGATAACAGACAGAGTTGAAGCCAACAGTTAATGCTAATGTTTTAAACAAAGATTCTGCACAATGAGTAGCAGGTGGTAGATGTGATATAAATGATGCTCAAATTATAGGGTAAGTTAAGGCCCCTAAGGAAATAAAACAAAGAGGAGAAACACAGCAGCGGCACAGAGACAGGGATAATTTACAGCGGGTGTCTAACCTGTGGTGTCATCCCGTGACAGAGATACAGGATGGGGACGTTGTCGTTGTCCGGCCCCTGATCCAGGCACAAATCGCTCTTCAGAGAGTTTTTCAGCTGACAAACATAAACAAACATAAAAATATGATTTTCTGAAGGCAGAATCAATAGGGTGACATCATTCAATCAAATATTTGTCATCATCATCTATCAGTGAGCTCAATGTATTAGTAAAGAATGGGTTACATAAAAGTTTTGTCTTAAAACAGAATAATGACAACAGATTGTTTCTGATTACATGTGGAGTCTAGTTTATGGATAATCTATAAATCAGAGTGAGGATCCTTCACTTGTCAGCTCTCTTAATCCCTGCAGTGCATCATTTCAATGCCAGTGAGGAGAAATCATAATCCAAACAATGAATACTGCTCGTAGCGTCACTGATTTTGGTGTGAAAAAGGAATCGAAGATTGTTGGAGTTTGGACATCCAAAAAAAAAAAAAGCAACAAGAAAGCTGTTTACACCCCACAGTAACCACCTCATACCAGGGTCAACCTTTCCTGTGATTATCAAAGCATAAAGATTAAAGCAAATTTCAGAAAACACCAGCTGCTAGAGGGAGTTTGACGTGAAACATCATCTGAATCTGCTTAAAGTCAATTTTGTTTTATAAAAATGCAAATCAAAGTTTTACGCTTCACGAACATGACTCAGTCTTTCAGGCCCAGAGGGTTATTCATGCTTGTCATGACAAAGGTCTGCCTGATTGCAAGGTACAAAGTGCACCGCAGGGAGCTCCAGGGATGCTAGTTTGTATGAGGGGAGAATTATACAAACATAGAAGAACAGAAAAATACACAGCTGGGAATAATTCCAGCTCCCCACTGGCTCCGGAGATGTCTACTTCTATCTGATGATCAGTAAACCCACAGGTAGCACATTGTTCTGCCAACAGCGCACATCTAAACATTTCAAGAGCTGAGAGAAAACCATGCAGCGCTGAGTGACACCTGTGAACACCCTGCAACAGCATTAAGATACCTTTTTTGCTTCTGTAGGGATTTGATCATTTGAATAAATTATGTGGGTGACGTATTGATGCAAAAAAAAAGAAAGACTTAAGACAGTCCTTCACATCAGGATTTCTTTGACATAAATAATGCAAAAACAAAGCATTTACGAGTTAAAATGCAAAAATTAGAGTAATTTTTAAGCCGTGGTTTGGGTAAAAAACCAGTCAATTCCAGTCTTTTCAGAAAAGTTATTAAATTTGAAATTATAAAGGAAATAAAAATTAACCCTAAAAAGATGGTTTTACAGAAGAGTAACACTGTTTAATGTTTCATCTGACTATAGTATGTTTCCTCATCTTATTAGTATTTGTTACAGTTGTTTCATTTAATTAAATCTTTTTTATTGTTTTTATTTAGGCTATAGGCGACAGGAAATAACACCCTAGGAAAAAATGAACTTCAATAAAATGAAATCTTGTCAAATCTGTTTAAATCTCTGGGCCACATTAGCCAGACACAGCACATTTCATTAAATTATATATGCTTCCTTATATATATATATATATATATATATATATATATTCATGTATCTAAAAATAAAGTGACATTATGGTTTATAATAAAACCTGGTCTTTTTGCATTAAACATGGCTGACACTCTGCTGTATATAATGAATCCTTGAGGCATCCTTACTGACCAAGCCCTGAAATGCATGTGACAAATACAGAATAATGAGGTCAACTAACTCTGAGAATTTAATGGAACAATGTCTATATATGTGTTTTCTATCTGAGAGTAATGTAAAAGAAAAAAAAAATCTACAAACATATAAAAAAGCAGTGCTGTCACAGTGAGGTCTGTGTGCCACTCTCTATTAGAGCGCATCATCATGATGCAAGGTGGGAGGACTGTGGAAATAAGGCTGTTTGAGAACAACTAGAAGAGCTGCCAGCATGCCCTGCTGGCTGTCAGTTTTTCTGGCAGATCTTACTGCAAAGCTCTCCAGAGGAATGTAATATACATATCATTATGTAAGCTTCAACTAATTTATCTCTGTATCTAGGCCAAGAACAAAAATTTAATGAAAATAGAAAAAAAAGTCTCTCAATAACTTCTCTTTAAGTAATGAAAAAGGGCATAAACTGTTTGTGCTTTTGACAGCACCCATCTGCATCTCATTACGAGGGATTTAAATGATTTCTTATAGTCGTATTCTGTTTTTTTTTCCAGATATCGAACTGAATTTGTGATGAAGAAGAAGGCAACAGCTTACTACTCCGTATGCGATGGTGTCACTGTACATCCTCATCTCGGGGTAGATGTTCACCAGGTACCAGCGGAATGTTTTGCACTGCAGCCTCTTCCTCAGAGCCTTCCTCTCAGAGATGTCGCCAATATCAATCCCCGAGTCCTGAGACAGCCAAAAAGTTTCATTATATTCACACACGCACATAGACGCTCCCAAAGAAAAAGAATCTGTGAGGTAAAATTGGGTAATTGGTCATAAAGAAGCTGGCAGCCACTGGTTGTAATTATGCAAATGCTGATTCAGCATTCAGACTATTGTTTTCCTGTTTTTTTTTTATTTTTCCAAACATTTTTTGCAATCTAACTACTTCTGTATACTTCGCTCTGTTTTAACCATTTATATATCAAAACATTCAGCTCATTTAAGAGATAACATTAGCTTTTTGGAACTTTTAGACTTTTCAAAATATTTAACTTTATTTACAAATATTTTCCCCATAAAACAGCATTTAAATCTCTTCAATAAACACTGTTCTTCTTCAAATCTGCTTCAGCGTACTTTTTCTATTTTTGTTTTCTTATGTTTCTTTTAGCTTTTACTGTTCTGCTAGCCTTTTGCAACTTTTAGTTCTTAGCTACCATTCTGCTACTTTTGGATTTTAACAAACCTTTTGCTACTTTTCCTTTTACCAATTGTTCTTGTTTTTATTGTATCAACTCAGTTTCAACTTCAGCCAATTTCAGCAGTCATTCTGCACACTTCATTAAAAAACATGCAATTTTTCTTGCTTTTTGCTCTTTTTCTGACTTGAACATTTTCTATTATTCAATGGGAAAGTTAAATAACAGTGCTTTGGTAAAGTCTAATGCATGTAAAATAACTGGGGACATTTGCCTCCCCTCAAATTAGATACACTCAACAACAATTTATATGCAAATGCACTTATGACATAATGATGTTAGCTTGTTAGATGAAGTCATGAGAAAACAGACAGGCCTAAAATACAAGACATTCTTTTCTGAAATCTGTTGCACTCAAAAAGTAAAACTGGGTCTTTATATATTGCACAACTTTACAAAATAAGTTAACATTTTTATAGTTCAGCTAAGTTTGGTTTTAATTGTAAAACTTTTTAGTTTTATGGGTTATTTTGACGTTATTATCATTACTTGGTAACATCTGTTGCACAGTATTCTGTGTCTAATGTAATCTAAAAAGCTAAAGTGTGTGTAAGTGTCTCTGACGAAGCTCTCAGCTGTTTAAAACCATCCAAATATGAACTCAGAAGGGTGCAAACTTCAGATGAACACTGTGGATCCTTGCGCTCTCATTTAAACGTGCTGATTTTGCCACGTAGTTAATTCACGGGGCTGAAAGCTCGGGCTAAATTTCACGCTCGTTGAGTACAGCCTCTGTTAAATGCCTCATTACTGACTGAATGAATCGCCTGCAGATGTTCATTTCATCTATTTATAATATGGATTTACATATTCAAACAAATTATGCAGGACAAGAAAAAATAGGCTCAGTAAGGAAACATTTAAGTTTGCCTTTAAGGGATGCTAAATTTGTCATAAGATGATGGAGCAGCAGCCGTATTTCTAATTTGATTTAGTCCATATCAAGAACTAAAAGTCTGTATTTATAAAAAAAAATTCCAGCTGCATAAACACATAGAGTGATTTTCCAAAATACAAAACAGAATGTTTGTCAGGAACGGTGGAGATGGAGGCAAACCCAGAACGCAGACTCATATTTGAAAAGAAACTAATTTATTAAACTAAGGACAAAAATGAAAACAAAAGCTGTCGAGGCAGCAAACTAATAAGATAAAAACTAAAACAAAAACCAACCAAAACAGGAGCAAACACAGGAGCATAAACAGGAACGGGCAGGACAGAAACTAACAACAACAGACAAACCTTAGACAATGGACCAGCAGAGTGTGGAAGGCAATGACCGGGTTTTAAAGACTGAGGATAATTAGGTAAATGGAGACAGGTGACGTGATTACAAAGTGGGGACAGGTGTAGGTGTGGCCAGGAGATAAAGAGAGACTGAGGAGGAGCAAATGAAACATGAAACAAGAGACAAGACAGAAACCAAGCAAACCAACAAACCAAACAAAAACAAAAACCATAACACAGAAAAAACCCAAATCACCACAATGTTGACACAACAGATGTATAGTAGTTTTGAAATGAACCCAAACACAAAGATTCTTCTAAAATGAATCTCACATCTCACATCTTTGTTTTACTACAATATTAATTATTTTGCACCCAAGTCACAGATGTAATCTAATTTCCTTTCTCAATTCATCTCTTGAAATGGTACTGTCAGCCTTTAGGAGGAATCTTTTAACGAATAATGTTTCCATTTAGACCATTTTGTTGAATCATATTACGGATTTATTTATTCACTAGCACGTATCTAATTCAGGCCAATCTGCAAATGACAAGGAAATCCTTTCATGTGGGTCTTCAAGAGGTGTCGGGAGGCTTGTTTGAACAAAAATCTGCAATTTGAAGAGAGCAGATGACACCCAACCTTGTGACACTTAAATTAGGCGGCACCAGAGTGGGGTCGGCAGGTTGCTGCTGCAGATTTATGATGCCTTTTCTGACTTTTTTCACTTTACATAAAATAAAAACAATAACCAGTCTTCGAAAAGCCATGAAGGTGCCAAAGTTTCGATTCACGATTAGATAAATAACTTTAGTTTATAATGTCTTCAGTGATGTCATTGACACACCAGCTTACCGTATCCTCTCATATTTTCACCTGGTAAACAGAAAAAAATGAGTTTTTTGGGCTTATCTGTAGGATTTAAATTTTTTTTAAAGCTTTTAGTTTAAATCTGACATCTGAAAAATGACACACAAGCACAAGATTGTATTACAAAGTTTAGAGTCCATTTAGTTCAGTAAATGTCATCCATAAAACGGTGAAACTCAAAGAATTTCCTATCAGAGAGCTTATGGAGGACGTGAGTGATAAATCACACAGATTACACACTTTTTGAAGAACTGACTAGTTTAATAAGACAAAGTGGATTTTATAACTTTTTTTATGTTGCACTTTCGTGTTAGTGGTGTTGCTTTTCTTGCCTCAGAGAAATTATGATTTCATTCAGCACTTTTCACTTGATCATGGTTTAGAATGGCAATAAAGAAAATTTTAAACCTTGACTCTTATAATCTTGTATGTCAAATTTGTGCCACTCAAATAAAAAGTATAGAAAAAAATGAATATGAAAAAGGAGCAAAACAAGATGAAAATAGCAAATGCCTTAGGAATCTTTATCAGCAAGAGCTTAAGAAACTTGCTGTGTAAAATCTGCTTCGGCCTTTTAACCCCAAAGCACTCACACAGAAAAAGGCCAAGGTACAAGAAGATGACTGAAGAAGCTGCCTTCACTGACATCTTGTCTTTACAATTATGTGTCAGGAATCTTTATCTGGGAGTTCAGCAGAAATGAAGACAGTGAATATAAATGTTAGCAAGTCTTTGCTGTTCAAATGTTAAATCGCTGTAGTAGAACAAGGCAATAATGATCCAGTTTAAAATATAGCACACATTTTTAAAATTTTAAAGGTTTAACTAACAGATAATATGAAAAAGATATGTATTATGTCCGGAACCCTGTTAAAAGTTTTTCACAGCAGAAAATGTTGCCGTGTAGGAAGAAGAACTTAGCTCAGGCAGATTTAGTTAACGCTCCAGCCCCCGTAAACCTTGACAGTGACTGAAATTGCACAATACAAGAAATTGTGAACTTTCTCTCCCTAATGGAATGCAGTCATTTTTATCATCGCTAATTACTCCTGCACCTCTACTGATATGACAAGCCACAATATGTCTGCTGCACAGAAAGGCCTGTTGTGAGTGGGAGAGAACAGACACTATTAAAAAAAATTAATGACACCTGCCCTGCACAGGGTAATGTATGTGGAATAGTTTACACATCTGATTGTTTACTGACTCCGTCTGGCTCAAGTGGAAGAGTGGTCGTCTGCCAGTCAAAAAGTTGTCATGAGCGTAGGGGTTTGTGTTTGGAGTTAAAGTTTTGTTTGTGCTCAGTTTTTCAGTCATGTTTTTCTTTGTTGTGTTTTGACACTTCCATACTTTCAGTGTGTTTCCAGTTTGCTTAGTTTTTCTTGTGTCACTGATCATTATTTCTTCTGTCATCCCTCCTTCAGTTAATCATGCACCTCAGCTGCACTCATTCAGTCATCAACCCTCCCAGCATACTTATACTCCCAGTTCATGCTCACTCATCGTTCCATTCTGCTCTTTGTTCTACCCCAGTTCTGTGGTTTATGCTTCTTGTGCAGTCATTTGTACTTTGCAGCACTGTCAGCTTATTATTTATTCCTGTAACTAAAGTTTCAGGTTTCATCATTAATAATTTGTCCCTGAGTCTGCGCAATGTGTCCTAATAACCACCACACACTGACAAACGGCGGTACGAGAACAGTACAGAAGATGAGTAGAGAAAGCAGCCAAAGAAAAACCTTTTAGGACTCTCAGAAAGCCAAAATTAATATTGAAAACCACTTAAAAAAATACAAGAAGGTTGGGCTCTTTGGAATCAAAGTATTAAAAAAACTAGGGGTAAATTAAAATTTTTGCACAGTGTTTAGCTATGTCTTTGATATTGAAGTGTTCAGTGGGATTAAAATTCTGTTTAAAGTCCTAATAGATGCTTCTGAGCCTGACAAAACATTTTGATAATTTCTAAACTGTTTCATCACAGCATGTGCAGGTAACCCAACAGCTGTTGATGTCAGGGTGCACGCTGAATATCTGCAATCAAAAAGTGATCCCACAAACATGACCTGCATGAAGAATGTCCAATAGTTAGAGCAAATTTACAGTTTGCAAGTAAACACGGAGGCAATAACCAGATTTTTAGAAAAAAAATGTGCTCTGGACAGATGAATCAAATATTTTGATTTGATAATTATCCTCAGATTTAAATATTTTGGTGCACTAATATGGAACATTTTTAGTTAGATAAAGAAGTCAAACCACATGTAAAGCAGGTGATGTATAGCTGACAACTGCAAAGCTTCTTTGATATGTTTAAGTTCTCAAAAATAATCTAAGAACATCTGTCCAGTAGTTGGGTGGAACAGTGGTGAAGTGGTTAGAGCTGTTGCCTCACCGCAGGAAGGCTGCGGGATCGCCTCCTGGCCTTTCTGTGTGGAGTTAGCATGTTCTCCCCTTTTTCTCCAGGTACTCCAGTTTCGTCCCACACACTAAACCATGCAAGTTAGGTTAACTGGTAACTCTAGATCAGTGGTCTCCAACCCTGGTCCTCGAGGGCCACTATCCTGCATATTTTACTTGTTTCTCTGCTCCAACACACCTGATTTGAATCAATGGGTGATTAACAGGGTTCTGCAGAACATGAAGAGATAATTTAACCACTGAATCAGGTGTGTTGGAGCAGGGAAACAGGTAACACATGCAGGATAGTGGCCCTCGAGGACCAGGATTGGAGACCCCTGCTCTAGATTGCCCCTAGGTGTGACTGAGAGTGTGAATGGTTGCTTGTCCAATTTGTCTCTGTAATGGACTCCAGGGTGTACCTCGCCTTTCACACAGTGACTGTTGTAAGAAAAATGAATAAATAGATGGATGTCCAAAACCTGAACTAAAATAGACGTCTTAACAAGATAATTATCCTCAGAAGCGAACCAAATCAACCAAGTAATGGTTCTAAAAGAAGTAGAAACTTTAGTCAAAGAACCTAAGTATTAGTTTGTCCAAACATTACTAAAAATACAATATTGTGTAGTGCAGTAAAGGCACAATTACTCACCTCCATGGGAATATTCCAAGCCATATAGACATGGCTTTTAAACTCATCCATCCAAACCTCTGCGACCCTGAGGGCGTTTCGGCGCACGTGAGACGTCAGGTCCTCGGTGTAGGGTTTATGAGCACGCTCGATGTGGGCGATGCGAGCACAAGGCAGGACCTCCACACTGCCTCCACACTGCCACACCTGATTTAAAACATTAAATAAAGCAAAGAGAAAAATCAAGATGCTTTCAGAACTTGTCGTAAAATGCCTCCTGTGCACTCACAAAGGTTTTCATTTTGTCTAAAAAAAAAATAAAAGTTCTGATTTTGCTCAATTCATTGTGCAATTATTGTGTTTTTTATTGTTTTAGTTATTTTCTGACAGTGCCATCAGATAAAGACTGACTGTTGCTTAGGTGGAGAAACACTTTAAACCCTTTTAAAATCATTGTAGAAGGTCATCATACTGCCGTGTCTGAACTGCTTAAAGCACGTTCTGACTGAAAAACTGCTTCCCCTCATCACCTTTGCCACCCAGTTTGTCCCTGACTGTGAAGAAGGAGACCCGATGCTGGAAAATGTCAATAGTCCCAATGCAGAGGAGGAAAGGCCAGACTGTTGGATGAAAACAAAAAGCCAATACCAGGAGCTCCTCACATAATAAAGACCTCTGGGAGGTTCAGGACATTGACACAGAAATCTCTGCAAACTTTATACTGTTAATAAGCTTAAAATGCAATCCTTCCATGTAAAAAACTAAAAAAGATTGGCTTTCAGCTTATTGCAATAAAACAACAGGACTGCTGGTTTGTACTTTTTATATACACATATGAAGATTTTAATATTTTATGAAATGTACATGAAAATGATCAAACAAATGAAAATACGTTGAAAGACTGAGTGGATTATAGAAATGATTGATGCTGTTATGTTGGTATTGCTGAGGTTTTAGTGCCTATAAAGAAGGTGTTTACATTTTGGTAGAAGGATTGTTTGCATTGCTGCTCTTTGTTTACATTTGTATTTAAGCTCTGTGGGCAATTTTATTAGGTGACAATGTATTCTGCAGACTCCCGAGGAGTTGCAAGTTTAACCTAATTCTTTTCATTGTTTTAAAACAATTATATATTGTTTTTACCACAGATTATTGTGGAAAACAGTACCTAGAATACTTTAATGCTTGCATATGGCTCAGTGATATATCTGCTGTTGCAGCAATGTTGTAGCAATTGATCAACACAGTCCCAGTAATGGTTTACTTTAATAAATGATGCTACCTATACAGATTTCTTTTCCTTGTTTCTATTGTTACAGATATTAATATCAGTTTCTTTGTCCAGTTTGCCTAATTTTTGTTCCTATATTCTGAACTTATTTTCATATTTCTACATAGTTTTTAACAGTCCAATCACATACAAACTTATTTATCAATGTTTCAATTGCATAAAAAAATGACACAACATTTCTAGAATCTTTTGTTTAATGTCTGATTTAAGAAATTAGGGTTAAAGCTTGGAGGGGAATGAATTGGAAAATAAATGAAGCTGCACAATGCTGTTGATTAGTTTTACTAAAATATAAATGGTCACTCAAAGCAGTTCGCATTGATGATGCTGTGCTGATCCATTTGCTCAAATCTATTTGGGTTAATCAAAGATTTCCCAGCCCGAGCTGGTGAAGGGTGCTCAGAAATCACTTCGATGCTGAGCTGTTATAACACCAGCCTGCTAGACCCAGTGTTTTATCTGAATACGATTCATATCATCACTCAGGGCTTTTCTGGGAGGACAAAAGTGCTGAGCTAAAATCCTTCCTGTCGATTCTGTCAAATACAAAGAAACATAAATAGTATTCAGTGCAAATAAGCATCATTGAGGAAGAAAAAACAAACATCTCATGTGACACAAACTATTGATGTGATTGCAGCGTTAATGATAGGACATTAAACTGTCAGTCAAACAAACCTAATTGTGGCTCATCAGCAAAAATAAAAAAACTGCTTTTATTAAAAAAGAAAAAAAGTTGAGAAAACTGAAATTTTTATACACTTCTTCTCAATAGCTACAAAGTGTACATAAAACAGAATACATATATAATCATTTATTTAGTAGTGAAATTTCATAAGAGCAGCTAATCAGATTAATATTTTATGTTTTTATTAATTGATTTAGATGAAAATAAAGGCATATCATATCAGGCTAAATCAAATTCTACGGAAATTACCTCAGCATTAATGTAATTCTTATTTGTATTATTTTAATTTAAAGAAGCTAAAAACAATAAATATAATATATTTGAGTTCCAGGAGACAAAGTTGTGTTCCAAAAGAAAACAGCAGATTAAAGCGTCAAACTCTTCTTTCTATTTCATGTTTAGTTTCAAAAAGAAGGTCCGAAACAGAACTTTAACATCAAATAATATAATCAGCAAATATAACAAAATTAAAAGCACAAGCAGTGAGTTTTAATACATTTATTGTATACAAGTATATTCTTATTTTGTGTCTTTGGGAAAAACTAACAAACAAAAACATTAAACTGCTGCTTTACTTAATGTCAGTGAAGCGATGATGGTCATAGAAAAAAGATGATGATGAGAGGATCATATTCTGTATATATTTGACTGGCTGCTGTTTACAAAACAACTCCTCATATTTTTCTATATACAGTATTTTAGCCAGTAACCTTTTGTCAGTGTGGGTTTGTTCTATCTCCCTTTGTCTGTTGTTGTTAATCTTGTTAATACTTTTCTGCTTTCTATGTTTCTGACCATAAAACCTGTACTAACACTGTGATAATATGTAGGTCACTAATATTTAATGCAATCACTTTATTATCTGGCCAGCAGTGTTATGTACTGGTGGTACACTAATGTAGAAATCTGAATACGATGGCTGAGCAGAGTCCTGCTGCTGACAGAGGTCACGAGACAGGGTGGCCTCAAACATTTTTCTTTAGTTAAGCTTCTTTGTGGAGGCAGAAATATGAAAAGGGGCTATAATTTGTTCTTTATTACCCTCTATGTGGTAATATAGGCAGTATAATTTCATCCTTAGTGTGTAACAGGACTGTGCACGCTGGTGGGCTCAGATGTTATTTCATCAGCGGGCTATTAAAACTTAAATCGCAGAAACATGGTTCATACAGCAGCACTTTGGGTTCCACTTGGTATGTAATAATATATTTATTATACAAACTTAAGGACCTGAGCTGAGTTACACTGGTGAGTTTTATTTTTAGCATATAATATGATTAACAACTGTTTATTTGATATGCTGTACTTTAGGGAATAGCTTTAAAATTTAACAACAAATTTTAATAAAATGATTACAGTAACATAACATAGATCTGACCTTTAGTTGCTTATAATCAATTTTAAAATTAAAAAAAACACATTTAACTTCCTCAAACAGTTTAAGTCATACTAACTCATCAGGTTTTACAGTATATGTAAAAACTGATGTGCTATCATGAATGTCATGGAAATCTGTGATGGATGTTCAGAGTTATGATGCTTCAAACTTCAAACTATTCAAAGTTTTGTAGCATTGCCTGAAAGCGCTGACTGTGTAAAACTGTGTCTAAGTGATGCATTTTCTGCCATTCCAAGCGTTCTGGTATAGAAAATTAAAAAACAAAAATCAGCAAATCAAGTAGAATTTTCAAGATAATCTGCTATATGTTATTGCAACGTTTACAGCTTGAAGATTTGTTCCAGCACTTTCTAAATGCGAGCCATTTGCAGTTTTAATGCAATAGTCCAAAAATAATTCTTCCTCCATTGTTTGTGTCACATTTCTTTTTTTCTGACAATGAAACAAATGCCTCAGAGCTTTTGCCTTCAGTATCCCACTAATTGCCTGCTGCGATTTTTCCAAATCCATTACAAAGAATTGGCCATTACTGTCAAGGCAGAAGTCTGAATCTTTCATAACTTTTATTGGCTGTATTGTTATTTTATTCCAAACACGTTTATTTTATACCATTGGATATTCCTAATAGTGCATTCCCCTTGAATGATCAAACCCACCATCTAATTTGCATTTTGACTCATGCAATCTGCTTTCTAGCACGCTGGTGAGCAAAAACAATGCTGCGGCAAACAATTACACAACGCTTTACTCCGGCACAATCTTCAATGAGACACTTTCCTCCGTTTCCCTGCTGTCAAATTGCCTACAAGATGTGTAAACATAATTGCTCACACTTGCTCCCTGTCATTCAGGGATGGCAACATATTTCACTCACACTGTGGTACAATGAAATAACCACTTCACTACTTACAGTCCATGTTGAGTCTGCTTGTTTTATTAGGAGACAGATCCTTTTCTCCATTAAGTCTCCCTGACTTCGCAGCAATAAAATGACTTCAGTCAGTGCAGCACAATCACTTCTTTGTAAACATAAAACTCATCTCAAGAATTACCCCACTCCTTTTTTTCCCATCTTCAAGCCTGCCTGTCTGACGGATCTTTTAGCAAATTTACTTCCTGCCCATGAATCTGTTCTTTCTTTTCTTTACTTTTTGTTGAAGTTTTGCTGGCAGAGAAGGTGTCTCACTTCATGCCTGAATGATCAGAACACCATCTGCATGAGCATAAGCTGAATTCAGTGCCGCCCTCATCATAATTTGCTTTGGAAAACAGCATAAGCTGAAGTCCTTTAATGTAAATGCAATGTGAGAGGAAAGTGGTTCATTCTCTTCTGAGAGTGTAATGGTGTCAGTTAAAAGAACATAATGTGGAGTGCCCTAATAGCTCTGTTTGAATGAAAAATATATAAATTTATGGCTGTTGGTATAATTATATTAAACATGTCATGAACTATTGGAAAACAAATCTGGCTATAATTGACAGACCTACAGGACTCTACTCTCAGCCTGTCTCTGAAAAACCACTGTGGGATGTTATGAGGAAGGGGAATAGGTAGATACAGCAGGATAAAAAATGATTTGGTATTGTTTTAAGTTAAGCAGAAAGTGATCTGAAGAGCCATGAATTTATGCATCTGTCATGCCACGAGTCATTACTACAAGCTGGAGAAGTTGGGCGCATTTTCTTGTTAATTATTGAGGGCCTAAGAGAACTGAATGTTGCAAAAATGTGATCTGATAAAATTAGGACTCCTGAATTTTTCATTTGAACTTACTCTGCAGTTATTTCTTAACTCTACTGGAAAATGGTGAACAATATGAAGTCTAACTTTAGGTAAATTGTCAAATACCTTTTATTAACTTAAAGAGAAATGTGTAACATTGAGGGTAGAAGATCATTTCTGATTTAAAAAATAAGTTTAGACCCTGACCGTTTTAAATGTGAGGCTTAAAAGGAGATAAGAAATAGCAAATAAATACAGTCTGTTGAAAACACAAACACAACCTTAGGAACTCTTCCACCAAATGTTCCTGTGATTTAAAACATTATTTCAAGAAATGTCTCTAACTTTTGTTTCAGAATCTGAAGCTATCAGCTTTAATCTTGCTGCTCCACCTCTTCTGTCCCCCCAGGAGCCTTGAATGCCTCGTAAGATCTCCCCAATATTTTCTACAGCATTCTTTTCACATTCTGTCACTATATCACAATCATAAAACCATTTACTTTTAAATCCAATCAGGAAACACTTTGTCTATTCTTTCGCTGCCTGGTTCACAACTTGAGACTGTGCAGACAACTGGCGCTGGGAGGATCAGATTGCACTGACTGGTGAATTTTTAATTCCCCATCATCTCCACAGAAATGCTGAACCATTAACCGATAATCCTGTTCTCTAGAGACAAGTCAGGAAACAGTCTCGTGACTGTCTCAACATAAACACTGGAACAAACACTGGAACATAGTCAAACAATGTGTGTTTGGATAAAAAAAATTACAAGAAATTGACATTATGCCTTTTTCTGTCAACTTCTGAAAGCAGCAGCCTTGTCATTATTCTGTTTTAAGAGTCAAACACTTCATATGATGGCTCGAGTCCAAACTAGTTTTAATGAAATTCAAAAAAAAGAATTAGTTCGTTTAGCTAAATTTAAAAAAGGAAAAACTTTTATTGTCAAATTCAATCTTTTTCTTGACTTGGTTTTAAAATGACCTGATGTTAAAATGGTTTAAAAAATGTTACAAGGTCAAATAAAGTAGGTAGGAGAAAGATGCAAGGAAAAAATGACAACAGCATGAGAATTCAGTGACACCAACGGTCAACGTGGTGTGGATTTGTGGCACCAAAACTACAGCTGTTCAAAGAACACCTCAGTCCGCCACGCACAACAGAACCACATAAGCTGAGGTTTCCTCTAAACCTGGGAAAATTGTCTCCCCAGAACCAAAGTACGAAAAGAGCTTGTTACTGCTGTTACTCAAGCGTGATAATTTCTTGCAATTTGCGTTAAAGCTTTATGAAGAGGCCAAAGAACCCATTTTTTACTCTTTCCACACAAATTGCAATCTCATGGGTTCTGGTCAGAGCAGACAACACATTTCAAGGAAATAGAGGCAATATGAACTGGCAGGTCCTCTATAAGCAACCGGCAGAATGACTGTGACGTCAAACTGAACACTATTTTACAAAAAGACATGAAAAATAACCTCCAGCCAACCCACTTATGAACACATCATCATTCTTTTTGTGCCCAAAATAAAGACTTGCAATGATGATTTGACACCTTCCAGAAAGTTAACACATAATATATGCGTCATTCTCAAGTTTTTAGACCTTGAGCCACAAAAATCACAGATTTTTACAGATATTTCAAGATTCAGAAAACTGCTGGATGGACTGAGCTAATAGGACTCAAGGGGAATTTTAAAATACTGATAGTCAGTAGGTAATAGAAAAGCAACTACTTTCCAAAATATCTTGTCTAATAATTAATGACAGTGATGAGAAAATTATCTGTGAATCTCCAAACTCATTAGGAGTAGTGAGAGGAGGGGATTAGCATCCCTCTTAGTCACTGGGGTCATTAGCTAAGCAACAAAGATGAATCACAACTCAAATGATATAAATGTTTTAAAATCCACACATTGAAACAGCGTGTCAGAAAACTGAGAGGTGTTCTTTGTCAGAACTGTTTTCTGTCATTAAAGCACTGAAAAGTAATACATAATCTGTAACCTATCAGATTTAATAGCTATTGCAAAAAAATCTACATTAAAATATACAGGTGCTGGTCATAAAATTAGAATATCATGAAAAAGTAGATTGATTTCAGTAATTCCATTTAAAAAGTGAAACTTGTATATTATATTCATACATTACATACAAACTCATACATTTCAAATGTTTATTTCGTTTAATTTTGATGATTACAAATGACAACAAATGAAAATCTCAAATTCATCATATCAGAAAATTAGAATCTTGTGAA
>NC_051444.1:7492467-7526702 GCF_001649575.2 Kryptolebias marmoratus
ATCATCAAAATTAAACGAAATAAACATTTGAAATATATGAGTTTGTATGTAATGTATGAATATAATATACAAGTTTCACTTTTTAAATGGAATTACTGAAATCAATCTACTTTTTCATGATATTCTAATTTTATGACCAGCACCTGTATATGGTTGCATGCCTTTTAATTTAAAAGATTATAATGAGACATTAGTGGAAAAGTAATATAAATTTCAGGTTTTAATTTTTGATTTTGGCATCCTAATTTTAATCGGATGCATTTCTTTTTGTTTGTTTGTCTTCATAGTTTTAATTTAAAACTGAATGTGTTTGGTTTTAGTCTTCTGGTATTTACAGAATGACAAATGAAAACAAGAGGCTTATAGAAATACTTTACTTATTGCTTTCAAAAACCTGTCAAGTATAAAAGTACCAACAATCACCTCCCACAACACGCTCTGTAAATTATTAGGTCAAAACATTTTAAATTTAAACAATGTCAGAAGTGTTAGCTGAGGAAAAACAGCTAACACTGCTCAACTTTTTAGTTTCTCTTCAAAAGTTCGGTTGGTTTTCATTTTATAGTCTCAGCAGAGCGGGCCCAAGTTTATCCTTCAGCAGGACAACAACCTCAAACATAAAGCTGAAGACACAAAGAAAGATCTCCAGAGCCCTGCAAGGGATGATATAGCTACCTCTTTCAGGATGTCATAAAGAGAAAGACACTAAATCCACAAGAGAAGTGTGGAAAGCTGCTGCCAAACACGTAAGAAAAATGTACCAAGTGTACCTAGAAGATGTGCTGTGTGAAAGGCAAGGCGATAGACTGACAGGAGAACTGAGAATCAGCTGGTAGCAACATGAGGAAGAGTTTTACATGTAATTAATATTGACCCTCATTTGGCTCTCAATGTTATCCTTGAAAATAAATCGTTAATGAAGTGCAAATTAAAGCATAAAATGATGAAGCAATCATACAGACAAGTGAAAACTCAAACAATGGCTTTAAATTATGAACAAACACCCAAACATCTCTCATGAATGCATTAATGTTTGCTAAAAAAAGTTTAATTTATTTTGTAGGTCACATTTTTTGACTAAACTGAATTACTGTACAGACGAGAAGCCATCATCGTATTATTTGGTCTGAACCAACAACCAAATAAACTTGCTTTATAAAACACATTTTAGCTTTTGTGGTTTTTTTTATTTGTTAAAGTAAAGTATATAAAGTATATAATCTTTATTAAAAAGAGCTTTTGGTTATAAAGAATATAAAACAATAACTACAAGCTAGGCAGATAACTGCTCCTGAACATTTGAGATATAACCTCCTGTTTGAATCACCACAGAAAAGAGCAGTGTTTCCTTGAAAATGCTGCCGTGACTCCTGTAGAGTGATTTCACCTCCAGAGGCAAAACTAAAAAGAATTTAATTCAGCAGTCTTAAACGATGAGTATCTCTTTGGCACATCTGCGTTAGGAAAATCCCACAAGCAACCGCTAAGAAAAGGTGCTTCTTTCAAAAATAAAAACCCAAAAAGAAGAAACGCTGAACTGCTTGGCTTTGTTGAGCAGACGTGATCATGAATGCACCTAGAAAAATATGAGTCAAAACTAAGTTTAATGTTTATAATGAACCCATTTCATCTTTTTTTTTACAATAATCAGAACTAAAATAAAAAAAATGTGTCAGAGGGCCACCCTTCAAAAGTCACCAGATGTTTGTATTTGCATTTGAAAGGTTTATTTACCCAAATAAGAGCATTCCTGCTTATATATTTTGTTGTGTTGTACAGGACAGGCAATATAACTTTCTACAGAGTGGAATGAAACCTGGAACACTATAAAGATTTAGCTTTAGAAACTGTTAGACAGCAATAAAAGCAGCCTTTTACTTTAGCACCTTTCAAATTTACAAATACGTTTGATCAAATAAAAGGTAGTGTGGTCTTTAAAAGTTTACTTACATGAGTTCTGGAGCTCAGCCATGTTCTCCTTTGTAGGTAATAAAAATAATTTATAAAGCCATTTGAGAACGAGACAGAGTAATGGAGCCAATCTAATCTGAACAGACTGCTGCTTATTAAAGTAGAAACTTCTGTCAATATTACCACGATTAAAATAATGTTTTAACATTTACCACAATGAAAATCCTGAATGTAAAAGTCTCCTGCTAGATGCTGAAAACTGTCACTTTTTTAGTATTGACTTATGTGTTGATGGCATCACTGTAGGACAAGAATCACCTTACGATGCATACAGATGTGATATTTTCATTTTGTACAAGAGGCCTGCATCACCATTCACATCACCTCTGTTAGACAAAAGACTTTCTCATTGATTGTGCTGCTGGTCTGAGATTACACGGTGGGAAGCCATAGATTTTCAGCCGCCCAGGGGTCATGGCGCTCAATCAGGACTGTTTTACAATTACAGCCTGAGTCTGCTGCAACGTTTTGTTTTCACCATAAATTATAACATGGACCTCAGTTTTTTTGTACTTAATGGAGAAAATCAAAACGGCAGTCAAACAGATCTGTTTATTCCCTGAAACTTCACAAACTAATGTAGTTATACACTAGATCTGTTTTATTATTTAGGTGTAATCAAAGTAAATAAAAACAAATTTCAATTAATACTATTATTATTATTACTATTGAAGTACAAAGTAGGAATTTGCTAATTCCCTTGAAATTTTATTACCCCCAGACTTCAGAAGATGAAAACACATGAAATAATAAAATCAATTGGAGTTTATAACCACTGTTACTGTTTATGTCTGTGAACATATTGCTATGGTGCTAAAAAAATTGATTTTACTGCCCTTCTAGTTTATGTCTTGCTTTTGCTGTGAGAAGAATTTTGTTACATAAAAAGTTCAGTTGAGTAATAAATCTATTCTACCATTAACAAAATTAAATGTATCCAGTAAATAAATCCAACTGATTTTCACATACATGCATTTTAAACAGTTTAACCCAGTCTTCCTTTAATGGCATTAAAACAAGTATTACTGATAATTATGCAGTAGACTCCCGATCTACAGTCTGTTCCAGCTGAGAATAAAATTTTTATTGGCCACAGAATTAAGAAACTGCTGTTCGCCAGCTGATTTAGCAAGTGTAGTTTTCACCAGATGCAGTTTAGCCGACAGTGTCACAAACAATCCAGGCACCAGGCTGTTTTAGTTCCCTGATGATGTCAAGTACTGTAATATTTCTGTAATTCAGCCTCCTAACTATAGTGTGTCCTAATTGTAGCCTGCAGCTGATAAGATTGTTACCAACTCGGCAATCTGTATGGACAGCAAGTCACTACTAAAACACTGGACAAGGTAATGAACTGATTTTATTTACTCTAAAGCCTGGACCCATTTGGACGCTAAAAGGCTAAATAGAAGTAATTTACTTATCTTTTTCCAGAGATATTCCTAAAAATGGGTCAAACTTTGCAAAACAGCAACACCCACGCAAGTCAAAGTCAGTTACTGAAGAAAACTGATGGCACTTTTCTAGTGGGTATACATTATATGCACTTAAAACCATTACATGATCTAGAATAGTTTTTCACAGATTACATAATTTAAATGATTGGCAAATAATTGCAATTACCCACACAGAGCCAAGTGATTAATCACAATGAACATTGATTGTGTCTACAGATTAAAAAAGACAACTGCAACTGTAACTGCAACTTTAAATTTTAGAGAATGATGAAGATCTCTGAGTGTAATTTATTGTATACTCTATTTGCACCTTCCACAGATAAACTTGTCAAACAAATACTACTTTGGTCACACTGAAAACAAATTGTGTGCTGAAGATTTGGCAGAAAACGGCCAGGTAAATAATTATTCTGACAGTAATGGTGTTTTATTGCCACTTCTGTAAATAATGTGCACACAGCTTGCTGCATAATTGTTTTTTTTTTATAGACCTCGCTTTTCAACACAACCTTGCTGGTTGAGAAAGACATTCGTTTTGGTCCTCTTTTGATGCATTGTCCCATGTTGGCTTTAGTAGTGCAATATCAAGTATTTACAGTTGTTTTGGGAAATCACTTGAATGATAATTCAGTTTTGGGGTTCTTATGGTAATTCGCCGTGTATTCTCCACAGTCTGACTTGATGAACCACCACAGAGAAACCTACTTATTAGATCTGCAGCACATTCATCTCAGAAAACAATTGAACACGCTGATATGTGAAACCCAAACAGGACAAATTTAGATTGGGGATCTAACACCGCAGTCTGATTTATCCCGGACACTGATCACACATACCAGGATTCAATTTCAGCATATTACAGCAGGAAACCATCATCATAACTTCCCTGCATTCATTAGATCGATCTGGGACTCACTGGATGTTAATTCCTTTTGGAGCAGTGGCCAATAATACTGTGCTTCCAGTGTAGCCAGTGGATATCCTGATTACAGATAATGGGGAAGACTTTCATGCTATAGTGAGCTTCAAAAACCAATAAAATGCTAAATTATCATCAGGATAGCTAATGGATCTGTGTTTGTACTATGTTTTAGGTTTTTTGCTTTTGTTTGCTATGTGCATTTTCATGACTAAATGAATTTATTACTCTTATATATTAAATCTACACCCAATCTTTTCTTAAACCTGTATGCTAAGTGGAAAACCAACATCCAATGCCTTTTCTCAGAGAAAATGCTTCTGTAAAACACAAATGTAAAATTGAACAGGCTGTAGTTGCTTCTGGTTCGTTGTACTTGAGCAGTAACTTTGGCTTTGCCTGTGTTGTTTGATCATTTTCAGATTTCCGACTGTACTGTGGTTTTACCCATCATCGGCTTTGGGTGATTATTTAAAATTTATTAGCTTCAAAGTTGGCTGAAGAGACCCTCGTGGGACTAGATTTACATCCAGCAAACTTTGGCTTTTAGCTTTTTGAATTATACATAGAAAGACAACTACCTTGCAGAAACCTCCTTCCCCTGGTTATAGCATTACAGCTGTGTCTTTGCAGAGTGATGCAGATTCACCACAAGTTGATGTTTGTGTAACCAAGCATACAAAGTCCTCCACTGATACCATTTGGATCAGGCAGGCATGCATAACTTGGATCCTGAAAGGATGAATTCTCTTGAAATTTTGATCTGGTTGTTCTCCTTAAAAAGTGCTAGTTTGCTATTCAGTTCTCCTCAAACAACGACATAGACTCTGTGTTTATGGAGCCAGAATGATGGCAGCTAATGTCAATGTAAACTGGCATTAAAAATTAAACACTACATAAAAACAGAAGAATAGAGTTTAAAACACATAAACTGAAAAAAGTATTGATATTCAAAGAAATACTGGAATAAGTTGTACTGTAAAATATATTACAGGTAATAAAAATAAGATCTGTCAGTGTCAAAACAACATTTTTGTATTTTGAATGTCTTTTTTTGCTGACTGCTCATTTGAAAAGACACTTTTCTTTCAGTTTTGATGATTTTCACTTTCTATGCAGTGTTAGTTTTACCTTCATGTTGCAGACTTTAGGGGAAGGAATGCATGGAGCACCACCCATTAGGAGAGGGCACCACTGCACATAAATTGCACTTGGGTTGAAAGGTTTCATTCCTTCTGGTCTGGTCTGTTGTTCACCAGAAGCCACTGGCAGAAATGTTTCTTTTTTTTTAAATTCCAAAAGTCACTTGTAAATATATTGCCAGTTGCTGATTGCATTTTTAGGCTTGTTGCTAAACTGTAGTTCAGGCTTGCTTCAAATGTGCCTTTTGCCTGTTTAATTTAGACATAAATCTCACAGTTTGTCCTCCTATAATAAGATTTGTCACAGTCTCTTCCCCTCCGCCTCTACTCCTCAACCCACAACCCATAATGAAACAAAATAAAATAACGTTCATAGAACTCTCACAGCTGTTTTACTAAAAACAACTTAAAGACTCACCGACTCATGAAATGTTCAGCACAAATAAAAAAAAAACAGCCTCACCTGCTGCATTAAGATTATCTGTAAATAACTGAATCAGTGAACATCAGTACTATACTCTGAGACTGAAAAGGACTATTTTACATACTTTTTGAGAATCTAAGTTTAGTTTAACTTGTGTTTTGTAAAACAATTTTTGAAATGTGGTTTTTGAAATGTTAATCCCCATTTGGTAAAGCAAAAACTGTGGTATTTTAAAGCAGGTTTTGTTTTTTTCTTATCCAACGTCAGTAAAAAATATAATATGAGATATCGGGTATTTCAAAGTCAAAGAGGTCTACCTGATAAAACTGTATGTAAGAACATTGTGACCAAATGTGAACAGAAATCAGGAATTCATTTCACCCTTTTACAACTGAAGGTCTTTAAAGTCACAGCCAAGGCCTGGAGCTGCTGGCCTGGTTTAAGTGAATCTCTGAGGATACGTCAACAGCCTGTCTGTGTGCTGGCAGGTGTTTTGGGGGGGCCACGACAAAAATGCCACAGGCAGGCAGACAGGCAGACAGAGCCTGCTGCTCTATGGGATTTATAATATGAGGACAAGACAGAGTTTTCCAGTCTTGAAGCTTTCAGTCGACTGTGTCACAGTGTGTTTCAAAGCAGCAACAGAACTATAAACTACATTTTCGTCTAAGCAGGGGGTCGAGCTTCTTCAGTCCAGTTTCACAAAGTTAGTGAACAGCAGAGCAGTAAAGTAAATTACAGCGTAGGCTTGAACTTAAATCAAACAAAGCACTGAACTAAATCAGGAGTGGGCAACATTTGGCTGCAGAAGGCCATAATGACTTCATTAAAGCAATCAAAGGGTCACTCGTTGATTTGAAAAACGTTACTGTCACGAAGACACTTTCAGGACTTTTTTTTTCCCTTTTTCCTATGAGGGGTTTGCAGCATAGTTAGCAAGCTAGGTCAAAAAGGTTTTTGGAAAACATTTCTGTTATTGTGTATCAACCACATAATCTAAGATCTGATGCTTATGACAAACTGTTTAAGTCAGTTTATGGTCCAAATGTATATATTTTTCTTTTTCTAGCATGGATCTTTAGTCTGGTTCTGCCAGCACAAACACTCATTTGGCAAAAATAAAACTTGAGGTCCGTTTAAGTTGTTTTAGTTTTATGTGAGGACATCAAGGACTGCATAAAGATTGTCAATGTAATGCTTAAAGCCCTGTGGTTCACACTTGACTCATAATTGAACTATAGTGATGTAGCTTGGCTCATAACTGGACTAAAGCGATGTATGCCTATATTTAAAGTGGCCGGTCATAAATGGGGAAATTACTGTGTCCAACAGTTTTAAAAAACAAGTTAATTCTGGAAAGAAATATAAAAAAAAGATGTTTTCCTGTCACCAGTTAGATATATCTACATAAGGAGTTTTGTTATAAACTTCTCAAAATGTCCTTCTTGCAGTCCTTTCTCGTGAGTGTGTAGCTGAAGAAGCGAAGTCCCTCACATCTTGCTGTTATCGAACAGGCTGTTAGCTCCTAATGATCTATCTGCAGTTTGTGGGTGCTATCATTAGTAATTCCTAAGAAGGGTAGTTCTCACTCTGACCCATCTGCTTGTCATACTGTTGAATTGAATATATGCCAAGTAATTTTCAGCTTACAAACAGAGCTCTTGGTGTACAAATTAATTACAGCACAGTGAAAAGGATAACGGATATAGTGCATCTTTATGCTTTGGATAACTTCAGTGCTCTCTTCTTGTGCAATGCTAATGGTAATAATGACTTAAAGTTCAAGAAGTCGGAAAATGAGTTTAGATTTATTCAGTGCTGATTATTTGTTCTTCCTAAAGCTACACAGTCAGAAGAGGATGCCAATCTATGCTGCTGTGTTCATTTGTTTATGTAAAAGTTCATGAATTGGATTTACAACAGGTAACCTGTTTTGATGTGTTTTAAAAGTTGGCAATATTCATTGTTTTTCTTACTGTCAAAAGGGGTGTTACAGGCTAATTCTAGTTCAGTATTTCTTAATTTATACTATATTATACCATACAGTGGTTAAATTGTTTAGTCAGTGGCTGCAACATAAAATCTTTCAAGCTAATGTGGATGAGAATATTTAAAGAGGCCAAGAGGAACAAGTGATAAACCAAACTGACTGAAGTTCTGGCAACAGCTCAGTTTTGGTGTGGCTACTTGGTTCAGTAATATTTGCCAAACTTATCAGTATTCAGTCCAACTTGTACCAAATTTAGAGACATTAGTTCAAGACACAAACTTGGTTTTGTTCCATGATCCAAACACAGACCAATGAATTTGGTCGATACTGAGGCACCATTTAAAATGCACATAGTTTAAGTTCTTCAGTTGAGCTTGTCAGATTTTGATTAGTTCTAACTTGCAATTCCCAAGACCCAGTGAAACAACTCTGATTATTGACAATTCATGCTGATTGTCCTCATTTAGGAAAGAAAACAACAGTTTTATAGATGGGAACTGCACATTTTATAGGACCAAAAAAAATGTAGTTGATGTGCAGTAAGGTAAGGTTATGTAAATAGGCTGTAATATCCATAAAATTATGTTTATATTTGCAGGGATTTTTTTTTGTTTTCTCACCATTTTCACTAAAAAAAAGTCCTGCTTAAATTCCATGTTGTCAAGGCATTGCTGATGCATGTTAGGCTTTTAAACTGTTGATGGCTGGATGTGCACTCACAGCTAATTCAGAACACTGGGGGGTATCTTATCAGGTCACTGGGCTGACAAATCAGAGCACAGTAAGACTTTCTAAAGGGTTTTCCTCTCCAGCTTTTTTATTCACAGGAAATAAATGAATATGCAACTAAGACTGACAAGGAATTTTAAGTGGAATTGTTTTGTGACGTAGTGTGACGTAGTTTACTGACCAGTTTTAAAGGTTTGGAACTGAGTAAAAAATTAGAGCTCTGTACCACAGTTTTATTTGATTCAGCTACTGAAGCAATCTGTAAAAAAAAGAACAATATAGCACTAAAATGCATCCTAAGCTTATAATACACATCATACATACAGTAATACACATCCTATAAATACGCACGTCAAAGAGAGTTTAGAGTTTTATGTAATAAAACCTTCCTCCTAAAAACATTACGGAAAACGATCCACATATGACCTGAATGAACATTAGAGTCCATGGCCAGAGGCTTGATGTTATTACTCACCCTGATGCCCAGTTCCACATTTTCTCCCCCATACACCTCCATGCCTTCATCCAGCAGACCGATCTCCTTAAAGTACAGCCTGTCTACCACGAAGCAGCCAATCAGTGCCGGGCTCCTGCGAGATTTAGGATGATAAACATGAGCGTTGTTTTTCAGTTACTATAGTGACAGTAAGGACATGGAAAAATATATGACAGTGCACAACATTATTTGTTCATATGACTGCTGAAATGGCCTTTTTACAGGGTTGACATTTGTCAGATGTTAATGTCAGATACCAATTAGGCTAATAAGCCAGAGTTGTGTTTACTTACTGAATAGGTGCACTTTTGTTATTATTGTGCCACCAGGACTTGGGGGGATTGAGGTAGCGGCACCACAGCTCCCAGTCAAAGCCCTGAGCAGACAGCGGGTACTCTTCAATCTCGAACGTGTCATATTTGATGTTGTCGAATGATGGGGATATTATGCGGGTTCTGTCCTCTTTAATTCTCTGCAGAATAGGCTCAGCCCTATAAATATGGAGGAAAGAAAGCCATTTCACTGTGTGTATTTGGATTCACAGGCTTTCTCCATTGCACTTGTGCTCGTCAAGAGAGTCAAGAGATGATTCAAACCAGCATAATAAGCAAAAAAAGCTTGATAATTCATGAAAACACTGTTATTTTTCATCCAAACATAAGGCAATAAGTGCTATTTACTCACTTACATACAGTTCAGTCAGAGCTACTGTGCAATACATTTACTTTATTATTACTGCTAAAGACACTGGTCTTTGTTTTGTACAGACCAAAGTCACACATAATAAAAACAAATTATGAAAGTCTGGAATTGTATCTTGTGTGCAGATTTGGTGTTAAAGGTAAACTAAACAAGTGAAGTAGCCATATTCTTAGTATAGATTTGTTTGTTGTTCCTCTCTTTTTTTAGTTATATGATCATACAGGTATGAAAAAAATTAAAAACAAATCTCTTTCCGAAATAAATAAAATGTGTTTTAAAAAAGATAAAAAACAAGGACCTAAAAAAATAAAAATTAATGGAACAGAAGCGATCAACTCTGTTTAGAGCAAAAAATCCCACAGAAGTAAAAGAAAAAACTGAATTACAAATGAGGGTAAAAAAGCACATCAGTACACGCGAGCTGAGCATCAAACTGCAGGAAGACGAACATAAACTCCTGCTCTTTTTGCAACAAATCAACAAATAACCTGCATAATGAGTCAGACACTCTTGTGTGGAGATAATGAAAAGGAAAGCACAGTTGAAGAGATAAGGCCTGGTTACTTTCTTAAACAAATTTGAAAGTCTAAGTAGCTATTACCTGTTTGTCAGAACCTTAGAACAATCTCTGCACACGTTTTTACTTAAAATCACAAAATCTTCCAACTATGTCAGAACAGCCATTTGTTTTTTACAAGCAATACATTCAGCTGAACTGACAGATCCAACCAATTAAACACTTATAGTAAAAATTAAAGAATTGACATTTGCAAAAACAAATGTATCAGAATATTCAAACAAAATGGTTTGCATATTTTTTTTTTGCATACTTCCATCACATTTTTATCCATTTTTACTTTATATCAAACTGAAAATTCTCCAAAATTGAAAGTATGGATGTAAGTACCAGTTTGTGTGCTGGAAAGATTGGATTTTTTTTTTGGATTTTACACAGCACTTTTCCAGTTTGTTGTTGTTTCTTACCAACACTTTGAATTGAGTTACTGGCATCATATTCAAAATGAACACACAGTTGGTGGCAAAAATAGACCCATTCCTGTGTAGCTGTTTGGTTGTGATATCATGGCCAATAAGTGCATTCATCTTTAGAAAAATAACTAATTTATCACTTGCAACATCTTTGTATAGTGTTTAATAGAATAAATGTTGAATATTTTGAACACTGGTACATTTTGCTACACTTTACAAAACATTCCAACATTTTGAGAGTCTGAACTGCACTGAGGTTATCCTTCCAATTAAAGTGTTATATAAATGTGTTGTTGTTTAATATGAATACAGGCACTATTAAAATACAAATCTAACTTTGCAAAGCTGTGTTTAAAAATAAAATATATTTTTGTAACCTCCCTCTCCCCACTCCACAGGTCAAATGACTCAAGCCAGGGCTCATCTGTTGAGCTCAGCTAATTTTACCTCGCCACACTTGTGAGTGACTCACCAGCCGACATTGAACTCAACGTGGGCATCAAACAGGGCAACAACCGGGGCAGTGGCGGCCCTCCATCCACTCACTCTGGACCGGATCAAACCCTCCTGCTTGGCATGCCGCACCATCTTAATGAATCCTGGACGCTGGCTGTTCGTCTCAGACACGAAATTCTGCAGCTTCTCCTTTAGCTCATCTGCAAAAAAACACACATATACATATGCATTTCACATCAAGAGCTAAAGAGTTTTTGAAGAATCCATTTATGAGTGAAATGAAAGTTGTTTCTGAGAATATTTCCACCCAAAAGACTTTGTCTTCCTCCAGTGGGCAGTCTTTCTGTGGTCAGAGGACAAAGAAAGTGATGCTTCACTGATTTGATCAGTAAACCGAAGAGGCTGCAGCTCGAGCCAGACCTGCAGACTTGACATGGGGCCTAACAGTCATAACGTTGTACGGTAATATTGAAGACACAGAACATGGAGAATGTTTGTCCTAAAAGAATAACTTCTTTATTGCCTGAGATTCATATTGTGTGATGAATCATCATACGCTACAGGACAAGAGTTAGTGTCACTTATTAATGTTTGGTGGAAGGATCATTTCTGCCATCCTCGAAAATGTAAGGATTTAAGACAGTAGAATTAAGACTTTTTTATTTTGAGTTTAAATGAAAAGAAATGTCAAGAATGGTCAAAAAGCTAAAGCTTCAAAGACTGCTGTGTAATGTGGCACAATTAGGACACAAGTCTCCACTGAACTGTCAGTCAAATAAAGCAATAAATTTCACATGAACCTTTGAATATATTTGAGCTCAGGCTGCCTAAACGGAATTTTACTAATGATGACGTTATATTTAACTGCAAGAAACTGCAGAATATCATTATATTGCATTCCAAGATAAGAATATATTAGAATAAATCAAATTTATCTATACTCTATGCATAGCCTTTTCTCAGTGTTTAGTGAAACAGATTTTTTATTTTGCAGACACAGATTATTAAGACATGGCCACAGTTCAGTTATCATTTTTCACACATTAATAACCCAGGCTGCTGTAACCCACAGCCATGTAATAATACCTCATTACCTTATTATTATGTTGTGGCCATGACCATGTTGATCATGCAACAAGCTATTTTTAACACTATTCGATGGTCACTTCGGATTATAGTTATTTTTTATTTTTTTTATAAAACAGGTGCAACAAACCTTTAGAACTGAGACGGTTGGCAATCTCTAGCCTGAAAACAAACTGAATAAAAAGGCCTTGCATTTCTTGATGGAATGCAAGTCTCCTGCCACCTCTAATGGTAGAGTTTTAGACTAAGATCTTATTTTCAGACGTGAAGGAATTACAGCTGATTTGGTCAAACCTCGAAAAGAACATTATGTGCAATATCATATAATACCACACCAAATTTAACTCAGTATCTGTAAAAATTGACTGAGTTATAGCCCTTTTTTTGTTAGCTTAGTCCAAAAGTTGATTAGTTTTGAGACTAATCATGAGACTCTGTGGTATTCTGCATGGTTCTTCAGGATGCAGAGGTTAGTGTTTTGTCCCTCAGACTTAATGCAATAAACTAGCATTTTGAGTGTAAATTCAATTTGAGTCATTCTTGTACTAAATCAAGTTTGAAAACATTTAGCAAACAGATTAGCATCCTAATTCTTTTACTTTGAGTTCATAATTTTAGCTGAAAGAAAGCCGGAGTGACTTACATGAACTGCTGCAAAAGATTTAACAACTTATTTCATTAATAATTAAGACACCCTAATGTGCTTCGAATTGAAAGAAAGAATAATGCAGTGTTATGCCTCATAACAAATCACAATAAAGCACAGTTCATTACACCAGAAATGGCTGATGGCTAGCCCTCATCAATCTTTTAGGACTGATATCCTGCTGAAGCTCGGCTGGAAACATGTTTGGGACAGAGTTGTACTGGAACAAACACAAAACAGGTTTCCAAATGCCACTGTGTAGTCCTGAAATAAATCCAGCAACATAAGATGGTAAGTCTAAGAAAAATGTTTTTCAGAAGATAATGAGCAAAGCTAATGGTGAGTGGAAAAATGAACAGACCATTTAGGTCAGCTCTATCCTGCCTTGAGTCAGAAATGACACAGTAACAATGCAGAGTTTGTGTTAAGCTATGTTGTATCCATACAACATAGCTTTTGATTCCATAACTGCACAATACATGCATTTAACATGCATTTAAACCCCAGTTAAAGTATTCTTTGAAGCAGTTTGGTGCATGTTGAATTAAAAGGTTACTTTACTGATAATTTTCTTCGATTTATGGCTGGTTTCACATATACTACACTTTTTAATAACCTTGTGGTATGTTCATGTGAGTTCAATTACAGCAGTGTTGTCAGAGCTTCCATCCCTGAATGTTCTATTCATGAGTGTTCAAATAAAACCATCATTTATCGCCATTCAGGCATTACTGCTTGCACAGCAGATGGCAAATCGGCATGGTTACAGGTCTCACATTTGCTGTGTAGTTTGCTCCGCACTGCTTGGCAGTTTCTCGCAGCACAACTCTACCGTTGGAAAATCTGTGTTAGAAAAATCCAGCAGATACTGGCTCTTCCTCAGCAATCAAACCCATGGCCCATTGGCAGTTGGCTCAGAAACACTGTTGCTGAAGTTCCAGCTTGAGGTTCAGCTTTGCTGCTTTTTGCTGATATCATCCCAGCTTTGTGCGCCCTCCAGCTTTCATTAGACACCCCTCCAACAAATTCATACTAGATGTCCAACTGGTTGCTGGAACTTCTCTGAACACCTGAGGTGCTGAATGAATCCTCATAATCTTACTTCCTCTCACAGAGATGTGTTCTGGAAAAATCCCTCCCAAATCTTACTAACTAACTTAGTAAACAAATAAATAAATGAATAACTACATAAATAAAAATAATAATTATAAATATATAATTTTGTTACTATATTTTACACATTTTTAAACATGAAAAACAAGAAATTACCTTTTTTTGAGTTTTCAAAGCTCAATATATTTTATATATCACACGCTCCCTTATTTGCTTTGCAGGAAAGATTATGGTGGGCTCAAAAAAAAAAAAATTCAAAGTACATGAAAGGTTTACACTGGAGACTGTTTGCTTCATTTGTTCTGGGCTACTGTAGAAACATTGTAGGATGATACACGGTGCAGCAGAGGACCCACAATCTGCAGACATGAAATGTGCATCCCAAGATAATGAACACATTGATTCTTTTAATCATGAGATTCATCACTAATTAAAACATTGTCAATCTTATATTATGTCAGCAGATAAGCCAAAATAGATGTGAAACAACAGTAGGTGCTTTTAGACCACTGGGACATTTTAACCATTTAAACCAGTTACTTTTTTTGTTTGTTTCTTTTAGTGTAAAATTATAAATTATAACAATTTGAATTTTTTATTAGATATAAAATATATCAAAGAATAGACAAGCTTTTTGATATCTAAGTTTATGAAATAAACTGAGAGTTGTATTTTTTTCAGTAAATTATAGTCAAAAAGTTAGCACTTGAAAGGCTTCAACATCTTGGCGATAAAATCCACTAACTCAGGCAGTTCCTGACAATTACCAATCCTGCCAAGACAGTGCTCCATATCTACATACTTTTTTTTTTATTTCCCTTCTCTTTGAAGATAACAGCTTATCACAAAATTCCTTACCATATATGTTAAAGAAGAAAACTATAAGTCTTTTGGACAGCTTGTCTAATACATGGGCCCCTCCCTTATATCCAGCCCCCACACGGTTGAGCCTTTCTCAAGCCACAGCTTGGGACATTATCCAATTAAAGAGGAATCAGCAGGGTCAATTTGCCCTTCTTTCCCTTGATGGCTACATGTTCTCCTGCATGCTAATACCTCTCAAAGTTGAGCGGCAACATTGGCAGATGTAATGTAAAACTGCAGGTGCCTGAGGGGTTACCTGTGGACGGTGACCCCTTCAACAATCTCAGCAGCATCATGGGTCAACAGGCTAATGACATTTAGAGGAGACGAGATTCACAGTCATGGTTATAATGATAACACCGGGCTTATCAGACACAGTGTGACAGAGTGTTCAAGCAAACAGGGTGAAATGCCATCAGCAAAATGTCAAAGCGTGACTTGGGTCTCTGAAGAAACGTAAGACAATGACTCTTTAGTTCTCAATCATGTTATAAAAATGAATGTTTACTGCTATGTGGTAACATGCCTCTGCTAGAAGGAATGTGAACATACTTGGGGATTTCACATTTACATTTTCTGATAGCCAGTTTTGGATATATTCAACTTTCTTGTCAATATTAGCCTGAGGGAGCAGGGCCATGCTTATTCTGCGGTGTTAAATTAACGAAATAACCCACATTGATTTAAATTTGGTTTCAGCAGCCTGTAGGATATGCCACGTTTTGCTCTATTGACTTTGGCAAGCAGTATTTCCCATGTTGATAATCTCAATCCTTGTTACAAGCAACATAGCCAATTTAAAAGCATAAAAGTTATAGATGACTTTGGTGCAGTGCCATTACCTATTTATTGCATCTTTTGCCTTTAAAACAGAGTCCTGCACTATAAACAACTAACTCCACTTTTCACAGGTCATTTCAGATGTATTTTTTGTGGCTTAAATGACAAATTGAAGTCACCTATCTCACACAAGAGCCACCTCAGTGATAATCAAGCGTAATGCCAGGACACACGGAATATCTTTTCGACCTGACACTGTTTGCCATAGATCCAGCGCTTGCAGATGTAAGAATTAAGCAGAAAAATGCAGACAAGACAGATGCAAACACCTCATCACCTTGCTGGTCTGTTACGTGCCTCAGGCTAAGTTTCCTGGCTTTGCAGCTAATTAGTGTTATTCATCCACCGACTCAATCCAGTGAGCACGAACCCTAATTAACATTAAAAGAGCCTGGAGGCCATCGGACGAGCAGCAGATATCACTGATTTCTCCACAAGACTACTGAGGCGTTTCTACATTTCCTCTCTTTTCTGTCAACTTTGTGACTCTGGATAGTTTTCACTGAACATCTCCAGTTAACTCATTTTACAAACTTTTGCAGGTGAGAAAAATAAAACTTTTGAATTTTTGAATGCAAGGCCAGTGTGCTTATACTTCTTCAGCATATTCAGATATGTAAGGGCCAACAGTTGAACAAGAACAATTGACCACTTCAACAACTAGCAGCCAGTTTTTTGTAAATGACTGATGAGTAAAAGGAAAATTCCAGAACAAAATGTTTATCATCTGTCCAATAATGAGCAAAATGTTACTAAAACAACTGCAATGTAATCCAAGTGGTAACAAAGCTCATTACCATTCTTTATCTCAAATAACTGTCTGCTGGAAGTCTCGATGCTCTCAGAACAGCAGTTTCCTCTGGAAAAGTTGCTTCAGTAATTAAACAGCTGACTGATCAGTGAATGTAGGGCTATTTTCCCCAACGAATGACTAGATATCAAACTGGCTTCTGTAAACATAATCAAGATGCAGTCAGAAGACGAAAGATGTTTCACAACTTCATCATGTCTCTGTCAGTCAAAGGGAGTTTGTAAGAATTCAGCAAACAAAGGCATCATTTTGTTGCCACATTCCAGAAACACAAACTGTTATCCAATTAACAAGCTACATTTTAGGTACTTCAACCTTGTAATGCTTTTCAAAACTTTTCTAGATCCTCACTTTCAGTCATAACCACACTATTTTCATCAGTCTACAGCTTAAGACATACATCATTTGGCTAAAACAATGCATTTTTAGTTTTATAAAAGAACTTAAATTAATATTATCTATCCAATTTATTACTCTGAGCGTGAGAAAAATTGAATCACTTGGCATGAGAATCTAAACTTATCAAATGGAACTGAAACTTCAACTGGCTTGAACTTGCAGTTAGTGTATAGCGTAGAAAATACAGAGAATGTCTGTTAAAATGAAAATTAGCAATGAATTTTGAAAAACTAATAGTCTTCTTTATGTTTGTGGGCTGGGGCAACTTCTCCAAACCAATAAAAAGAAGCAAAGGAAGCTGTGACTTTCTGATATCATCCAATGTAAACACACAACACAGCGGATGCACTGATATGTGTGCTGCTTATCTGATGCTGTTCTCCTTGGCTTTGGAAATATGGGTTGGTTGGGTAACTGAGTATAAACACTCAGTTATCTCATAGCAGCTTATAGAAGAGTATTGAAGAATTCAGAATATCTCTTCTGCCACAGACGAATGCACATTGCTTTCAATGTGTTGATAAAGCCAAAGCTTTAAAAACCTGCCATGCCTGGATTTTAAGCTCAGCTACAACAGAAAAATAACAATTTGAGGGAGTGGTTCAGGTGTCAGCTGTAAGTTGTATAAAATGATGCTTCTTACTGTTATTGCTGTTGTCGTCTACCAGGATTATCTCTTTAAGAAGGTGGGAAGGTGTCCTGTTAATGGCAGAGTTTATGGACCGCAGAATGACAGACAAGGCTTCATTCACAAAAATGAACACAATGCCCACTTGAGGAAGGTTCAGAGGATAAGAAATGTTTCTGCACCTGTGAAGATAAAAAAAAATCAAATTACTTTAGACATTTGGCTAATAGAAAAGATTAAAAGATACATTTTGAATTCCTTCTTTTTGTATAAAATGATCAAGACCTTACTGTATACTCGATCAATGTATGGTTTTAGGTTATAACCAGCAAATGCTTAAATGCTTCAACAGCTATCATACTAAAGCACAAGTGTTGTATGCTACAAATACAGGTCAGAAAGGGAAAACACAAATGTAACAGCTGATTATGTATAAAACAGCCATTCTCTTCCAAGTGTTAAACTGCATAGAAAAGGTCTTTTACATCCTTTAAAACCTACAACAATAATAATCTCTTGCCCTGAGCATTTCATCTAATTGTACAGAATGAATTGAGCTGTAATTGTGACATCTAATTTATTCACATCCAGCCTGGTAAATGTCACGCTGCTGTTCATAATTCTCATCCTCTGTCCCCCCCTGCTGTATTTACAGCATTCCATGGCTCTGCTACTGGAGATGTGAAACAGAAATGTAAAATGTGTGTGATCAATGTCTCCTCCCCGCAACAGTTTCAGATGAGGTCTGAGAGCCACTATTAGTGGGAATAAATGGTCTGCATGGAGTTCAGTGCAGAGGAGGAAACGCCCTGAACATCTCTGAGCTGTATAAACTTTCACATGAGGATTTTTCCTCAGCTACTCCTGTAACCGCGGTGATGTGGACATGCTCGTAAGCTGTGGTGGAAACCTGAATCAGAGCCAACACTGTGTAATGTCAACAGTTTTCACTTTGTATGAATGTGGCGCTTTATGTGCAGGAAATATTCAAAGGCTACAGAAACTCTTTTTTTTTTTCTAGGAACAAGGGAATTCTGGAGGGTTTTTTCAATAACAACCTCTAGTTCCACTGCAGGAACCAGGGACTGAACAAAAGACCAGTGATGTATTTTACACCCTGTTAACAGCCCTGTTAGAGAGGTAGGACTTCTAACAGCATTTTTCTATTATGGCTCGACTCAACATGACCCTCCTCTGCTTTGTTTTCCTTTTAAAACAGTATCCCTTGTGACAAGCATGACAAAAATGAGCTCCTTTTAAAACTATTTCTGAAAGACAAAGTGAATGTCTTTTACAAAAATTAATACTATCTAAAATATGTAACGAAATTAGTCTTTATATATTTCTTAGTGAGTTATAGCACTTTAATAGCAAAAAAGACAAAAAAATGTAAAACAAAGTCTTCAATAAAAAAAATCAGCTCTGAAGCAAACTTTAATAAAATATTTGACATTTTTTCTTATGAAAGACCAAACAGCTATTAGATTTGACAAAACTATGTGAATACAAAACGAGAAACAAAATGGGGTTGCGAGAAAATAAGAAATCATAGCTATTCTGACTCCTAAAATATAACTTGGGTATAGTTTTGTTATTTGATCTCTGTAACACATACAGCCACTGTTACAAGTACAGTCTCTAGGGTTTAACTGATATAGATTTTCAATGGCTGACTGCAGTGGCAGGGTTAGGTAATCAGAACAGCTGATGGCTAATATATAGAACTATTTTTTTGTTTGCTTTCATTTCCTCATAACTATAACAGTTTTTCACTAAAAAACATTAAAATCTTTCAGATTTTGTAAAACAAAAACAACGATGTTTGAAGAAATCTGGGCCGATGCTTACAATAGCATGTGTCATAATCAACAATATTAGGAATAACACAAGAATAAAAAAAACTTTTAAGCCCTAACACTGATTAAAAAAAGAACAATAAAACAAAGCCTAACTATTTTATTTATTTATATTTTTGGTGTATTTGGCATCATTTTTTTTTTTCAAAACTTAGAAAAATGATCTGGTCGACCTTTTTGGGGTCTGCTGGTGTTGTGCCAAAAAAAGCCCTCCACCATGAAAGGCACCCTTGTCACAGGGTGCCTTTCATAGTTTTACAAGCAGCACTTTCTACTTTACCCAAACACAGACTAATTTACAGATCTCCATTGTTCTGTTCAGTAAACCACTGACACGTTTGAACACTTTGTGTGGTCTTACCCATCTGGCCTGAGGTCGGGTATTGGCCTCCTTAAAGAGAGACGATCACTGAGGTAGGCATTATATCCATAGTATTGGAACATTTTGAGCGCCACTCGCCGGTTGTCGGGACTGAGCTCCTGACCCCAGTGAGCGAACAGCGATGAGTCAGAGAATGACGAGTCCGGCTGGGCGTCCTCTCCTCTCCCCGGTGTCTCTAGAAGGCACAGGAAGACAAATAGTATGAATATTTGTCTGGGTCACAGCATAGTCTACCTGTGAGGTTGGGCAGAAATGAATTTTAGACTGTGTGGATGAACAATAAAGCTTATACATAACTGTGATGAATGCTTTATTCCTTGTGCGGTAATGTATGTTAGCAGGTGAAGGGTGACACGTTATTTAGAGATGCAGAAAGGCTGCCCTTCAAACAAAACACCAGTGATGAGAAGCTCTCCTTGAACAAAACACACTCCTACCAGCTGCTTGTTGGTTGTTCTGCAGCTGACTTTGCTCTTTACCCAGCTCAGAGAGGACAAAATGAAACTAATTTACTGCAATATGTCACAACTATAAAACACAACCTTCCTTTAATAATAAATCAAAATTTAATATGTAATAATTTTGGTGGAATGGTTTAAAAAAGAATGAGGACAGAGTATTTTTAAAAAAAATCAGTTTACCACTAAATTCTTGCTTGTGTTCCAGGACTCGCTTCATGTCCAGACTTTATAAAACATCGGAGTCGGTTTTTAAACTGCCTGCACTACATTCAGGACACTTGACTGCACTTTCAGCCAAACATCTGCGTTTGAAAGTCAGGGAGTTTTATTCAGAAGGGAAAGAATGCAAAAATAAAGAACAAGAAGTGGGTAAAAAAGAAGCAAAACCATCTCGAGCATAGAAGTTTCTCCACAAGACTCACATAATAACAATGTCTACCTCTGAAAATCTACAAATAGGCTGGGATTTTTGCTTATTTTTCTTATAATACATGACTTCTGTTGACTCTTTGTGGCTGTTTGGACAGTGTTGCATACCACTGAGATTCTGCAGTCAGGCCTGAATAATATAGGGCACTTTTAGTTCACGATTAAACATCTAGTTCTCTAAGACTGCAAGTGCTATGATGAGTTGCCTCAAAACAGATACCACCAAAAATAAAACAATTTGAAGTAATGACACTCTTTACTACAGCCAATGAGACATCTCTGAAAATAATTGCATACATTAAATGAAAAAGAGCAATTTCCTAATATTTACCTTCAAGTCATGGATAACAATGTCATACTTTTAACTCAAATGTCCTAATCAGCTGGAAATTAAATTAAATAAAAACTGTCTCTGGTATCATGTGGTAATAATTTCATTAAAAGACAAGGCATCAGTCCCCTGCAGCACACTGAGGCTATAGAACAATAAAATGAATGAAGTCACATTTCATTACACAGCTTTAGTATTTTATGTTACTGCTGGCTGGATGAGGTTATAAACAATATGTCACACCCAACAAGACACAAACATATGTTTTATTTTAAAGAAGAAAATAAAATGCTTGTAAATACTATGGTTTTTTTCCCCCTGGTTTTAAAAAAATAATAAAGATCACTAGAAAAATTACTTTTTCCTTGTGATCAGTGTGAATGCTGAGTGCTGAATGACTTTGATGAAATTTGTTGAAAATGGTGAAACTTTGTTGTAAAAGCTGAAAGCAGCAGAACACTATAAACAATTTAAAAGAAGTCAAACACTGGCTTAAAGACAAAAATAGCTAAACCTGAGCTGAGAGTATCAAAAGGCTAGTTGAAAGCTAAAAGAAGCAAAACACAAGCTAAAGGTAGCAAAAGGCTAACCTAAATATATCAAATTATATCATAGCTAGACTAAAAATGGCAAAAAGCAGTAAAAAGTTTGCTAAAAGCTAAAAGTAGCCAAAGGCTAGCTAAAAGAGAAAAGTAGAAGAACAGAACTGAATGATCTCAATGTGATTTTATGGTGAAAATATGTGTAAATAAAGTTAAATATTTTAAAATGTATAAAAGTTACAAAAACCAAAAGTCATAACACCCATATCCTGAACAAGGTGAATGTTTTGATATACGAATGGCTAAAATAGGACTAAGTATGCAGAAGTAGGTAGATTGCAAAAAACGTATAGAAAATAAAAAATAGGAAAACAATAGTGTAACTGCTGATTATAAAACAACAGTTTCATGTAAATTAGAGCTGAAATCATTGGTGAAGTTCCAGAGATTTGAAGAAAAAATCAGAATAAATGTAAGAATCCTCAAAAAACAAAAAAAACAAAGGGACTTTAAGTTTGCATTGACTGCGAAACACAAGGTGAAGTTTAAGCGTGTGTTTATAGCAGATAGTGTTTTAGGCGTATTGGAGGTAGTTAATATTTATGAGCAGAATGTTTTAACATTGGCATGACAAAACATGTCAGCCGAGACTAAAACAACAGAGGGGAGGAAAGTGTGAAAGGATTACATTATGAGCCCAAACAGAAGGAATTTTGTCTGAAAAGGCAAAGGATAAAACATTACTTTGAAATGCAAAACAAAACATATATTACAGAACTTTGTTTAAACTTTAAAATCTTAAAAAAGAACCAGAGTGCCTCCCTTATCTTCCCACTTTATGTTGTCTATGATAAAATAAAGGGTAACAGTAAGCAGTACATTGCAGGTTGTTGCGTTTGGGCTTTTGGGACAGATCGTCTATGATGACACATGTTCATCACTGAAAACATCTGCAATGAGCGCACAGCCATCAGAACTGGACCGTGGAGTAATGGATGAAGGGCGCCCGGTGCGATCAATCATCTGTTTTTTATAACAACATGCAGACGGCCGTGTGCTTCATTTATCAGAGACGGTTGCAGTATGAACTACAGGAAGAATACAAGCCAAGGCAGAGTGATGCTCATAACTTTCTGCTGGGAAACCTTGGATCCTGACATCTGTGTGAATGCTTTTTTCTTTTGACATGTACATAAATATCACCTGTTTGTGGCAGCAATATTTCCTGACTGCAGTGTCCTCTGTCTGAAAATTGCACACTGTCACAGTGCAAAAACAAGATTCAGGAACTGAACTTTAAGGTCAAGGTTTTGACTTTGCCAACAAAGAAATAAAGCAAAAAATAAAATAAAAAAAACAACACAGACAAACCAACAAACCACTGATCTTAAACAATTAAATGATCTCCTGCCAGTGTCTTGATGCTTGATAGAACAGGAGTCTTGTGGAGTTCATGCCTCAGAAAGTCAGAACTGATTTGTTGGACTGAAATAGATCTACACGGTTGGTTTTAAAGGAACAGTTCAGACATTTTAAAGTGTGCTTCAGTGGAAAGGTTATAAATAATTAACAATTTAATCCATAGTAAATAGCCCCTTGAAGGCTTTAGTTTGAAGAAATAAAGCTTAATCCTGATAGGACTACTCCAAACAGGGTTAGGATCAAAGTGTATTGCTACTCAATTTTCAAATATTTCTTAGTAGTTCATAAAACCATCATTAGATACACCTTCACAACAACATTGGTTTCTGATACCATGATCATTTACATAGAATTCTTATTTGCAAGCACAAATAGTAGCAGCAGTCAGTGCAGCCTGGGGCACTTTCAACAGAAATATCATATTATTTCTGCTACAATAACTGTATAAGGCAATGTAAAGATTTATAAAATAGAATTTGCATGAACTGCTATAAAATGTTGGGAAGTGGAGCTGTTTTAAGATGACAGAAATCCACTTTAGCCTTCAAACTAGCTCATCAGTCTGATCAGAATTAAAGTCTGTTTCTGAAATCTGAGACTGTCCAAAGAGCCATCTACAACAGGTAAGATATTTGTTCCTAACATTTCCACAAACACTACTTCAAAATGCCCAAACTATCCCTTTAATGTTATGCTCACTGTATTTGCTTTGTGCTTTATGGATGAGTATCTAAAGGAGTAACTTTCTCCAATCTCGCTATTTTTATATAAAGGTTAATTATATGCAAATCTTGCTGCCCCCAACTGGCTCAAATAGCTTTTTTATGATTATTGGAATAGTTAAGGAAAAATACATTAAGTTTCATTTTATAGCACTAAATGTGAGACAACACCCAAGGAATAATTATTTCAGCACAAAGACTAAAACTCTTAGATTATAAAAATCTGTTTATCAGACCCTAATTATCACCATCTTCAGGATGAGATTTTTATTCCTTTTTTTTTTTTTAACTCAAGCTGTTTGAAGCTTTGTTATGAATATTTATTTAACTGGCTGCTTGCTTTAACTTCTCATTTAGTGCAAAAGTGTGAGTGAAGTATTTTTCTCCTAATTCTAGTGTTTAACTCTAAACATCAAACACAACAATGACACTTCCTACATTCTTATAAAGATAGCAACTTCCTCAGGCACTGTTGTTGATTATACTTTAATCTATGCTCACCAAAATCTTAGCTCTAAATGCAGAACTATAAAGTGTCACTGCAAGACCAAGGTTATGTACAGGGTCGAGCACAAAATTCTGCCAATGCAAAGAACTGATTTTTTTTTTTATGTGAGCTTATTAGTTGTGATGACAATGCTTTTTGCATTGTGCATCTCTAAAATATAAAGCTGCGTTATGCAGAGAGTTCTGTCAAACATCACAACTTTCAAAAAACACCGAGAAACATAAAAAAAAAAATCAAAGCCAATCAACATCCAAGTAGAAAGAACACAGAGAACATATGAGCCTGAGGCAGCAGCACTCCTCACATCCATCACAGTGGTTAAAAGTTTTACTGCTCCGAAAGGGAGAGGGAGACTCTCAGGCCTCGATAAGACAACCCAGTGATTAGACGGGATAAAAGTTCTGCAGGTCTCTCAATCTGGACAAGTCTGCCTGAAGCCTCATTCGTCAGGCTGCTTGTGCTAGTGATTAATTAAGCCTACAGAGACTGTTCCCTCGGTGGTGAATCCCTTCAGCAGCAGTTAAGGCAGGTTGGTGTTGTTTGAGCATGGTTAATTTAGCATATGTACATAAAGCAGATGTTTGACAAACACAGCCTTACAGTACTGGTTCTAATAAACATGAATTCTGATGTGTTTTTCCATCAAAGACATTCGTGGGACAAATTTTAAAGGTACTCATTGCAAAGTATGAAAAAAGGTTATTATGGACTATATCAAATGATTCAATTTGAAAACATTGACTCTGGTAGTTTTCTATGTATTCTATGTATTTCTATGTATGCATTTCTGAAAAACACTTGGCTGGATCTGCCGAAAACCACATGAAAGCTTGAGACACGTGATTGATCTGTATTTGACTGGATGTAGCCTGTGTAGGTAAATAAATCAGACAAATGCTGAATCTCAGACAAGACGCTTAGGTGGAAATATACGACTGAATTTGCTGCTAAACATGAAAGAAAAGGGAAAAATTGAGAAGGATAACTGTCAAGAGTAAATGTCGAGGATGAAGTAGGGTGGTGGACCGTCATAAAGACAGAGCTTGGCTTTCAAACATGTGGCTTTTGCAAAACTTCTTCTAGACTGGATGCTGGCATTGTTGATCTACTTTCCATCACTATGGCTCTTTCTGTAGGGAAACAAACACACATGGTAGCTGGCATCTGGTCACAAATTTTAACCACCGATATGAGAAAACATGCAGATTTTGTTTACTACTTGATACATTTGAATCTGAATCTTTTTTTTTTTTGACTGGTCTTCATGATTTTGCAATGAGTACCTTTAACCTTTCAAGGAAAGGTTCAAACTGAAGAATATGTGCAGCCATCTAATATCGGTGTTAACTCAACGTAAGTGTAGTCAAACACCTGAAGGAAAAGCAGCATCCATGTGTGTGTGGTTGTGAAGACATGGATTGCATTTCTTAAGCTTCCCAGCAGCACTCCTGGCATGTGAGGTGAAACACTAAGCATGCTTTCATTGCGTGCAAAGAAAGAAAATTGAGCTTCAGCTGTCTGCTCCCGCAGTTTCAGGGGGAGAAAAAGCAGGTGAAAAAAATACAGGAGAAAAACATTTGTTTTCATTACTCTAACTGTAAAAAAATAACATCTTTAGAGAAAAGACAGCACTTAAAGTTCTTACTGAGAGAGGACAGTATACATACAGTAGAACATTATAAATCTGATCCCATGAGATAAAAATGCAGCTGAGTGCATTAAGATTTCATCAAATTATATTTACTCATTCTTTAGCAGTGGAAAGGAAAATGTTTTGATTTTGAAACGCTGATATTATATTTGGCAGGTGTGATAAATTTTTGCAGCGCCAACCCACACTAGTGCAGATGAAGACACTTGATAAAACTGCTGTGAGCTGTTGGAGTTTCTTTTTACATCCCTCTCCAAGTTCCAAGTTAGATAATAAAACCGGGAGGGAAAAGTAGTCTTTCCGTTGTATTATCAGTATTTTGCTTAAAAAATATTAGAGTATTTCTGAACTCACTAAAGCAGTTTACTTTAGGGATTTACTGCAATAATTTATGAAGGATTTGCATTAAGATACAGAACATAAGAATTCTCACTACAACAGAAAAACATAAAAAGATAAAGTTTTGTATGGGAAACTGTACAAGTACTTTGTTTTTAACTTTATCTAAAGTTTATAAATGACTATTGCTTTAATCAGTGAAAATGACCCTTATTTACCCCTGAAACTAGAAAACTATTTCAAAATGACTCTGTGACTTATTGCACATGTTTTTATTGTACCCTCCAATTACAACAGTCAGTTTATCCTCAGTAATTGTGTTGCTTTGCATCAAACATAATGAGCGAGGAGTCAGAAGCCAAAACATCAAACACTTTGCTGGAGTCAAAATAATCACTGTACATTAATTGTGACACTGACTGAGAATGAAGAGATGACCTTGACGAAAACAACAGCCTGTTCAAGGCAGATCTCACCATCGACTTGAATATTTCAGCAGAAAAATCTGTGTTTTTACATCTTCACATCAAAGAAACTGTTAGCTGAGAGAGCAGCTACTTAAAAATAACTATACAGGGTAAATAAATAAATGGCCTTCATTGCCATCATTATTTTTTGGGCTTCAGTTGTCAGATTAGTGTTTGGTATCAAAGATGTTCCAGTTGATTGAGTCACAGTTCAGTATCTAACAGCTCTGAGAAGAAATAAGATGTGATGATATAAAGCTGTTGGTTCATGCTGTCCTGTGTTTAATGTCATTTTTTAAAATATAAAACATAGCATAACAGTGGATCACAGGCAGCTATCCATCCATTCATTATCTGCAGCTTGTTCCAGAATTTAGTCGGAGCAGCAGAAGCTTGAGGACAGAAGAACACACATCTCTTTCTCCAGCCAGCTCTTCCGGAAGGATTCTAAGGCATTCCCAGGCTAGCTGAGAGACATAGTCCTGGGGCTTCCCTGTGGTCTCCTCCCAGTTTGACATGCCTGAACGCCTCCCTCAGTCACTACCCGAAGTTCACAACAAAAGGTGAGGGACGGAACGTAGACCAGCGTAGACCAAGGCAATTCAACTTTGATAAATTATTCAGATTGAAGTGCATTTATTGGTAGAAACACATTGAAGAGGAATGAGGCTGAGGCCCCTCCCACCCAATCAATCAATCAATCAAATTTTATTTGTATAGCACATTTCAGCAGGAAGGCATTTCAAGGTGCTTTACATAATTAAAAAAACAAAAAACAAAATAAAAACAGCATGTGACATTGAATAAACAGTAAGAAAGAGAAAAACATCGAAGACATCAAAACCCCGCACTCTAACCCTAATTTAGCCATAAGCAATTCTAAACAGGTGGGTTTTAAGTTGAGATTTAAAGGCACCCAGTGTTTCAGCTGTTTTACAGTTTTCTGGAAGTTTGTTCCAAATTTGTGGTGCATAGAAACTGAATGCTGCTTCTCCTTGTTTGGTTCTGGTTCTGGGGATGCAGAGCAGTCCAGAACCAGAGGATCTGAGGGGTCTAGACGGTTGGTACAGCGACCCCAATGACCCCTATGCCTATCACTGAGGACGTGTCCATGCACATATCCACATATGTACCATTAAACAACAGAACCATCACTCAACAAACCCAGAATAGAAAAAGATAAAAAGGTAAACAAATAAATTGACTTAATAAAAACCTGAACTTTTAGTAAGCAGAGCTATCGTTTGTAAATAGTCAATGTTTGAACATAAAGAATGTGCTGATTGGACACAGATTTACAGAGAAAGTAAAACAACAAAGAGCAAAAAGTCAAAAGGTATTACTAATAAATCAGTGAATTCCACACTTGAAAACTATGACAGGCTGTTATTCAGATGATGGAGTGCCAAGCTTTATATGGTAATCATGAAACCTACATCCTTATGCTTTATTCTCAACAACAGATGTAAGGTAAACAGCAAAATACAAGGTCCAAGTTACATACCATCGACTAGTTTTTGTAGCTACCTGACTTCAGACTGTGATTCTATTCAAGAGAATGAAAGAACTGAGACGGAAACAGATTACTGTCGCCTGCTGACAAAAGGCAAAGGTAATGTTTTTGCCCATGTTTGTGTGTGGGTTGTGTGTTTGAGTATCTGTCGGTGAGTCCAAAACTAATTTAACCTGTGGAGACTATTTAGTCTTTCTTTTTACAAATAAAGTATAACTAAAACTATGTCTTAGGAATGTGTTCCAACATGCAAGCAGACAGAGCTGCTCTAATCTTACAGAAAATTAGAGGTCAGTTATGCTTTCATCTCTTTAGAATTGTAACTTTCTGTTCCTGCCGCTGCCAGCTGGAGGTACTACAAAATACAGATGATAGTCACTTAACAGAGGTTAAATGACACAATCACATTACTTTAATTTTATCTTCTTTGGACTGGCTGTCCCTGCGGTTTAGAACGAGTTTAAAGGTTTAATTGATTTTGGCAATGCTTGGTTCAAAACCATTTCACAAGTCCCAACATGAGTCCCAGATCATTAGGAAATAGCATTCTGGCTTGTCTGCAGTTCAACAATGAACTGGGCTTTTAGTGCAAACTTTCTATCACACAAAGATTTATAAGACTGCTTGTAGTCAGTGAATCTGGTAAATGTATTATCACATGCGTATTGATTTAAAGTGATCATAACTGCAAGAAAATATTCCTTGACTCAAGCAAAACAAGACAAAAACTAAGAGAGTGAATGATTTTCTGTAATCTACAATTAGCAGGAGAAAGGACAGCTCAGGCAAATGTTGTTAATGATCACACATTTCATTAAGTAACCCTGAAGGATATGACACTGAGCAAGAGGAACAAAACAAATGGAATGAAATGGATTGCGGTTGCTTTTTTAATTAAACATGAGCTCAACATCTCAAACAACTGTATTGATTTCACGACTCGATTTCAAAAACATCTCAACTGTGACAGTATTTTTTTTTGTGTGTGTTCCTTTTTTTGCTCTGTGGATCATTAACAAAAAAAAGTGCCACAATTTCAATGTCTTGTATATAAATGTAAAGACCACAAAGGATGTGTTAGAACAACAGAAAAAGACCAAACAATGCCACTTTTCTCAAGTTTTGATTTTACAAGCTGCCACTCTTTGTGACAGACAGGTTTAATAAGGTAACACGCTGTTACAAAACATGCTGTGCTGACAGAGAAGGAGAAAAAAAAACGAACAAGCTTCGTAAAAGTCAGATAAAATAACTTGTCACTTAAACACTCGTAGTGAAAAAGTTTTTGTCTTTGCAGTGTAGCACCTCTTATACATTATAAGCTTTACAGATTTTTACAGCAATGTTACTCATGCTGTTGATGCTGTCTCACTGGAAGTTCTCTATTTCCTAATAAAAACACCAATAGTCTGTTTTTCTGGGTACGACACAATATTAATGACTGTATGGGTTCTGTTCGGGCCTCTGTGACTCTCTCATTAGGACGCATCAGTAACTGGCACGTCACAATGACATTTTCCTTATGAACGAGGAGAGGGGTGTGCATCTTGCTTTCCTCTTGTTTATTCCCAAGAGGCAATGTGCAGTGGCAGAATTTAGGAGGAGGGTCATGTTTATTTGGAGCAGCCTTTGTCATGCCTACCCCTTTTGTTCATTCCTCCTCATTAAAGCGCTGAAATCACCCATGCCCTTCAGAAGGATACAAAGGCTTTCTTTGTGCTTTTTCATCCTTTAGGAGAAGGATTCCCCTCCAGAAACTCAATGTCATTAACGGCTGAAAAATTCTGAGCAACTAGCTGCAATATTTCCCCTCTTTTGAAGAATAGCCAAAATGATGAAACAGTGATAGTAAGCTCTGGACATAGTCTCATTCTCACTGTTCAACTTGAAATACTGAGTGATGTCATTCCATTAAGGTTGGTCATCTGAGATAGCTTTCTTATAATGTTCTATCATATTTAACATACTCAGCAAAGCCTGTAAAAAGGCTTTCTCGTTGCATACTCTCCCTTTTTACCTTTCAATTTTCATCTTCGTTTTTGCGTTTGACATTGTTTGGCCTCTTAGGAGTATTTTATAGAGCCTTGGCTGTAGCCTCTTCTAAGAGAAACACTCATCAATATGGGAAATAAATCAAAAATACTTCAGAGCTTGGATAGGAAGAAAAATAAACTCATGTGGCCCGGGGCGTGGAAATGTACAGGGTGAAAAATAACAAACATTCTTTCACATACAACATCTGTCTTTCTGATCCAATACCAATCATTCACCGGCAATGACAATTTTAAGTGTAACCTTTTTCTTTTTCTATAATCTCACATCAAACTGGTTTGCTGCTTTTCAGGCTGAATTATTAAAGTGAGGATACACAATAGAGTCAAACATCCTGATAGTAAAACTCAGGCTGTGAGGAAAAGACTAAAAGTTATTGCAAATGGCAGAAACCTAAAAATGACAGCATAAAGAGTTCTCAAAATACTCTGAAAACTGCATGAGCAGAGGAACAAAAATAAAGGTGTTATGATGTGTCAGCATGCCTCAGTGAAATGAAGTCAGGGTATCTATGGAAACCTATAGTGTGGCTGTGTGACAGAAATACTTTTTTTTTTTTTTACAGTTGCTTAGAGTTAACAACACCTTGTTAAAATTTTTACCAAGAAAAAGTAAGTGGTAAATAATTCAAAGCATAAATGGTAGCTCCTTTGAATTTGTTAGTACTGAAAATTGCTAATCAACGTTTAATTTGTCCTTAGCATGGCAGCACCAGTCAGGTTTATTGACAGGTTTTGTAGAAGCGTTTGGACCCAGAATGCAGACTGACATGAGGAACTTGTGGCACCAAAACAACCAAGTGAAAACCAAAAATGAGAAACCACAAAGAGAGTACCTGACTGTATGATGAAACCAACAAAGAACCAGTGGTGAGAAAATGACCAGAGACTTAATATAAAGGGCTGACGGTGAATGGAAGATTGACTACAGCTGGGAGATGATGAAGAACAGGTGAGGTGGGCGTGGCAGGCTGAGCGGAAAACTACTAAGCTGAGACCAGGTGAATAGTGGCACAGGAAACACAAGAAAACAAGACAAGAGAGTAATCTAAAACATGAGGAACACAAGGAGCTGAACTAAACATGAAAGTCAACAAAAATGACTCAGAAACACCCAAATCCTAACATTTATGATCCTAATATGAATTCTTATTATTATATCTGTCCCATCTGATAATAAATTAACAAGTTGAGTTGAAAAAACCTCAACCGCAAAACTTATTCTGGCCAATTTTAAACTTTAAAAAAAATTGCCTATTTATTGCAGGTAAGTTTTGTATTATGCTTGTGTATGAAGAATGCGCTTCCTGTACAACTTATTCTATTCCAATCTTTTTGTTTAGTGCTTTTACTTTTCTCATAGTGACCTCTTAAGGTGGTATCTCACTGAGCCGTGACTGTTGGGAAAGTGGTTGGTGAAAACAAATCATCAAAATTGTGGGAAATTGTGAAGTAGTCTCACTGAACTTGACCAAGTGACCATCAAGCCACGTGTCCATGTTTTGAGTGGTCAGTTTTTGAAAATCATGGGTTATTTTTTTCATGTGCATGGGTTGGAAATTTTTATTCTTGGTTGTGGTCATTATTTTGTTGCCACATCCGCCCACGTCGGCTTGCTTTGTGCTGACCTTGTCCGCCGCCCTCACATTTATGATTTAATCTGCTGGAATACACATTTGAAATAAAGATGGGCAGATTTGGACCAATTTTAGAATAATTATTATTTATCAGCAGCGTGGTTTTTAGACCTATACATTTGCCTGAAATGTTTTCTGTCAGAGGAGAGCTCACATGTAGATGGTAAAATACAGCTCTAGTGCTCTTGAGAGGGTTTGGAAATGCCTGTGGCAAAATTCAGATGGGTTCGAGAAAAGTTGGAGATGCCTACAATGACATTCAGGAGACTCTCTCATGAATACCATTCACCAACTAGTCACAGCCCAATGAGATACCACCTTTAGGAGGGGGGCAGAAGGGAGAGTAACAAGAGTCAAGTGCTGGTAGAAGCTGCAGCTCTGCTAACTCGCTCGCAGGAAGTCCAATATGCGAGTATGTTTTAGACTTAGTATCTGTGCTGGAACAATAAGCAGAAGCAGAGCTGACTGGCTAGAGACTCTGTGATCCATGATGATGACAATTCCCTAATACTCAGTTTCCCCTCTGTGTGCACTACAAGCACGCCTTCAGATCAGGTCTTCAGCACAGCAGGGATGTCTGTAAGCCTGCTGCGTCCCCCGCTCAGACCCGATAAGACCAAACTGCTGTTAGGTTTGTTTCTAACAAAATAAATAAATAAAAAAACACTCTATACAGAGATGTTGACTCTGTAATGTTTGGAACTCTTTGGTTCAGGATGTTTTTCATTTGATTATAGTTAAATTATGTTGTTCTGTCATGGTCAGAGGTGTGTCCTCCCAGCGAGAAGGTCGCAGACTCATGGCCCGGCCTGAGGCCTTTGTCCCCGTGCTCATGTGTGTTTACTCTGGGTACTCCGGTTGCTGCCCATAGACCCAAAGCATGCATGTTAGGTTAATTGGTGTGATTGAGAGTATGGATGGTTATTTGTCTTGTTTGTCTCTATGTGGCCCTGTGATAGACTGGAGACCTGTCCAGGGTGTCCCCCGCCTCTAGCACGGTGATTGCTGGAGACAGACACCAGTTCCCCACAACCTGCAAAGGAGAAGCGGGTAAAGAAAATGGATGGATGTGAAAGAATAGTGCATAACTAATAGTGTGCTTCTTTCATTTAAGAAATTAATGTGCAAAACCCATTAGAATCCCTAAAATGCTCTAAAATAATATTCTGCAATAAAACAACATGACAATCAAGTCTAGGCAGATTGTTATATTGTACCCTGAGTTTTTGTTTGAGGAATAGTCAAAGGCTTTAAAAATCTGGTACTGGTCAGTCCTATATACAAACTTGTTGATCAATCATTCCAATGCGTGTATTTTGATTTGAATGTTAAAGTGTCAAAATCAAAATATTCCAAAGCATGACAATGACGTTTTCTGCTTTACTTCTCCACATAATGTATCCTGCTGCTATGTCTTTCCAGAGTGATGATAATATAAAAAAAATACTATTTTATCAGACAAGGCTAATTCCTCCCAACTTTATGTGGGAGAAATAGAAACGTTCACTTGTTTTTCGATCCGATTAGGTGTAGTTTGGATGAAGACTGGGTGTTTGTGATGGAAACAGACAGATGGTTCATTTAATCACCTGCTAAGTATTTTTTTTAAGTGCCTGCCCTTTTTCAGACAGTTTTGGCAGAGGACTTCCCAGATTATTTAGTGTAATAAGCCATCTGGTGCACTAGGTTATGATCCATCCATGATGCACCATGGATTTCCCGGTAAATGACCCAGCAGTTGGCGAGCTATTTCAGCCTGCGCTTTAAGCTGTTGCAAATAAACACATGACTGAGAAGTTCACATGAAGCAAACACACAATCTTTGTCTGAACAGCCAATGAGAATCTAGGTTTTCTTTAAGGACTCTGACATTTTTGAACAATGAGTCATAATCTGTAAGTAATGGTTCTGGTATTATACCTTTCTGCACCTTCTGTACTGCAGAAAAGTTTGACAGTGTCATGATTTCTAGCATTTTTGGGTTTGTTCTTAGTTTAGTTTTGGGTTCTTGTTTTTCCTGCTTTCTTCAGTTTTGTTTTTTCCTTTTGAGTTTTATTTTAGACTTTTGGTTTTGTTCTCATGTTCTGTCTCTCTCTGTCATAGTTTGGTATTTTCAGTTTGTTGTTTTGATTATTGTCTTGTTTCGTTTATGTTATTGTTTCAGTTTAGTTTTTCCTGTTTATGTTTGCTGTCACTATTCACTCCTCCCCAGTCACTCTTTTGCCTTCCTGCCACGCCCATCTACACCTGTCTCTAGTCTG
>NC_051444.1:7529980-7579737 GCF_001649575.2 Kryptolebias marmoratus
GTTGTTGTTGCTTGTTAGATGTTTGTTCCTGTCACTCTTAGTATTGCCTTGCCTTGTTTCATCTTACCTTGTCCCGCCTCTGTTAATACCTGGATCTTTTGTTAGAAGTTTGTTTTACTGCCACGTCAGCTTGTTGTTTTCTAGTTTTGTTTTATTAAATCAGTTTTTGCTTTTTGAAAAATGAGTCTGCGTCTTGGGTTCACCACGTTCAGGCCTCGTCGTGACAGACAGATCCAACAACGACTCTCCTGAACTCTCGAAAATGTTCTTTTCTTTATTGTGTCACTATTTGATGCCTTTCAACCTATGAAAATAAATCCAGCTGAGTTGTACAAAACTTTTCACCTATAATAGCATGACTCAAAAAAGAATTTTTTTTTAATAAATGCACGACCTTAAGATCTGAAAGGGATTGTCTTTGCATTTTTTATACAGTGTTTGAAAGGTAATGTCAAAGTCTGAGAAACATTTCTTTGCCACTGCATGTTGAAAAAAAATCTGCTCTTTCTTAACAGCATTTATGAGAATTTAGGATAAGATATTTTATTTCAAGTTTTCTTTTGATAATGGCCTCTACTGATGGTTGGTGAAAGCTATAGATCAATTATTCAAAAGGAGAATTCTTTGAGCTTTCATCGAAAGAAATATTGGGGAAAAATAAGGTGCAGGTCACTTAAATGGAGCTATTGTAGGAGTTTAAAAGCTTGCTCATCTTCTGTGAAATTTGTTACTATTCTATTGTGACAAATAAGCTGACAAATACTACAAAACAGAAAACATACAACTTACATTTTTCACATTCGCACAAAATTGTTTTTAAAGATTCCATCAACTCTTGCATTCCAGAAAGCTTTGTATAAATGTGGCAAAGACTTCAAGTATGAAAGTCTGTGACAACAGTGCTGTCTTATGAGAAAATAATTTGATACAACGTAAGAGTAAAACTGAAAGTATCCACTAGACATTGAAATAGGTCGGTTTCTGCCACTGAAGAGTGGATTTCGTACATCTCATTTGCACTGCCAGGAAAAGTAATTTGCTTTGCCACAAAGCCTGTTCTATGAACACACAGACGCTAACAGGGTCCGCTAGAAATTTGATTTATGGACAAGTAAAGGCCCTTTTCAAAGAAATGTGAAGTGCCCACTGGAAAAAGACTGCAAAATGTATTTAAGAAATTAAATTAGTCCTGTATAAACAAGGTTTAATAAGGTACGTTTTTATGTCAAGCATTCTTTTTGCATGTTTAAAACTGTCATATGTTCAATAGGTAATATATCCAGATTTAATTCCACTTCCAGGGAAGAATCTGATCTTTGATCCTTTAAATACAAACAGTAACAATATGAAACTAGCTGATTTTCTGTTAGAAACTACATCTTTGCACATCCTGGTTGGTTGTTTTTAATACTAAAAAAGCATGCCATATGTTTGAGACAAAAACATTTTTGAGAAGTTGCTAAATTGAGTAATTATCTGCCTTTGTCACAAGAAAATAGTTAAAATATAATTTCAGCAAAATGGGAATCTATTTTTCACAAAGTATACAAAGCAGAGCAGATAAAATGCATCTCTAATAAGTGCAAGCTCAAGAGTAAAATGTGTGTAACAATAAAATACAAAGCATCAGAGTCAACACTTCAATTCTGTTAAAATCAGTAGTTTTAACAATTACATACTGTGCTTGAAGATGTTAGCAGGAAAAGTACTGTGAGAGAGAGTGACTAAAATAAACAAAAAGAAAATGGATTCCTGGGGTAAATATGGTCCGATAAAAAACTGTCCAGATCCAAAAGTTTTTTTCTGGACCAGTCATAGTTAACGTCTGCAAGTACACTGAAAGCCTGGAGAAAGTTCAATCTGAATTTTAAATGTGATGCATGTACTGTGAAAACCAGGGGCCAAAGAACTCCATCAAAAAAGTTTTTTTTCTTTGCATTTGCCTGTTTATATTTATTATTCTGCTTTAACAGACTCACTGAACACACTGGTGAATTAACTTACAAAGAGCATCTCTTCGTATTACACTGTTGATAAATTACTGAAATTAGAAGTGTCAGCTCTGCTTATGGAGAAACAGATCAATGAAATTACCTCGACTTTGGTTTGTTTTCAGCAAGCAGCAAATACAGACAGGTCTTCACTGCAACCATGCGTCTGATAGTTCAGTTAAATTCAAAACCTTCAGTTTAACACAGCTGCTCATACACATCAAAAACATAAATAAATTGATGTTCATCCTACAGGTCTTGTTAAATCTTTGTTACTTCTTTCTAACCACACTAATACTGGATTCACTGGGGCTATGGGATTTGGTGTATATTTATTTGTTGTTACCAGCTGGTGAAATTTCACAACTTGTGCAGGCTGAATAAAACAAGTAAAATATTTTTAACACCCTCCATGCTTAGTTTTCTCATTTCCTTTTTGTCCTTGTCTTTATTACAATAATTTGTAAATGAAGACCTGTGAGATGTTCCCATTTTTTTAATAACCTATGTGTTTAAAAAAATATGCTTTTGACTTGAAAATAATTTTTGAAACGGCTCCAGTTTGTTAGAAAAAAAAAAACAAAGTTTCAATTAGGAAGCTCTCCAAAATGCATCAAATGTCACAGGTTTTAGCTGATGGAGGGCTCTAATGCATGACTCATCAGGCTGAAGGGTTCTGATAAAAAACAAAAAATCATTTAAACTAATAAAGGTGCTGCAGAGGCAGAAAACCCAAAAACAAAAATACAGAACAGAGAAAAGCACGAGTCAAATTCAAAAAGCCAAACTGCACGGCTAGTATGAAAACAAATGATGGTACTTCACTGAAAAAAAAAAGCATACAGCACATACTAGGACAAGCAAAGAATAAATGCAGGTCAGGTCAGGCAATCAATGACAGAGAACAGGTGTAACTCAAGAACAGGAAGGAAAACTAACTAAGCACAAAACTAAAGTAAGGCAACAGCAGAGTGTAAAAAAATCAAGACCCAAGTGAATTTGCATTAACAAAACATTACCTGAGAAGTCAAAGAGAAAAACTAAAACCTGAGCACAAAAATTCACCAACTAGAATAATAAAAGTACGAGTAACATATAAACAAATCCAAGATTTCATCTCAGCAATACACAGAAAACTGTCTTAAATTCATATTCATTTTAATTATACATTTTAATTGTTTGAGAAGTGGGGACACAAATTTCTGTGTTCTTGCTAAAGTAAACTGTTTATTCTTGCTGAAAAGAAGATTTCTGCTGTGCAGCAGTAGAGAAAGTGTTCATTGACCGATTTTCTTCATGTGGAATTCATTTTAATAAGAGACAAGAGTGGACTGCAGGGAGGTCAGTCAGATTAACACATTCTGGGTCTTGACACGTCTTCATCAGTGGTTTCCAGATAACTTCTTTTATTAAAAAACTTCCCAACTTTTCTGAAAATGTGGATTATGTCAAGAGTCTACTGTATATAATAAGCGAGAATGTTTGGAGAATGCGAGTTAAATGCTAACAAAGCTGTTAAAACACAACAATACTCTGCTGTTGTGATGACAGTTTTTGTGACTGAGGCAAGAAATCAATACATCAGATGGTGCACTGATGAGTTGGACAAAATAAACTCAGCTCTGTTGGACCTTGATGAATTTTTGTTGAGAACAATTTATCAAGAATTCTGAGTTATTGATGCGTATGACCGTGTTGAATTACTATGGACTCCTAGTTTGTTGTTGAAGAAAAGTTAGACACAAGTCACAAACATCAAGCTACAAAAAATCCATATTAATTTATGTATTCATTTGTATTATACAACTGCCATTATAATTTGAGACTTTAACATACAATTTAAATGCAAGAATAACATTGATTCCTAATACTGATGTTATCTCAGTAATCTGCATTTTGTGTAATATTAGGCCCAGGCTCTGATCCCATTTAAAAACCACAGTTACTGAATTAAGGTAGGTATGGGCACATCACAAATAAAGGTGCAGGGCAGCAGAAACTTACATAAAATTATAAACGAAGAAAAGTTCCCAAAAAGTAAACACAGAAAAAGTAAACAAAAAGTACAAACAGTGGCTCATTTGGTGGCAAGATTTAAGCAAAACTAATTAGGACAGAGCTCTATGACACTCAGCATCTGGAGTGTTCCGCAAGAAATTTATTGTTTTTCAAGTTTTTTCCTCATTTTCTAAATCAGTTTTGTGCTTTGCCTACAAAGTCCAAAAAAAGCTTTTGCTTTCCTTTGTTTCCAGGTGCAATGGTAGTGACTTGCCAATAACCAGATGCTGCGTGTTACTCATTGATTTAAATCAGCTCACAGAGTAATATGCTGTACAGTCAGGGAGGCTTGGGGGAAACAATCAAGTCACAGATTGGAAGTATCGGCTCACGACACTAATCTTCTGCTTGTTCGCTGCCTGTGTGGCTCCCAGAGCTTTAATGAAACAAAAAAAAATCTTCTTACAACCCACAAATGCAACACAGCCCAAAGTATAAGAGACCCTAACACAGCAGAATATTTGAAGGTATTACATAAATACCAGTGCTGCATATTAGAAAACATGACTGCGATCTTATTGTTGAATGTTGCAATGACAATCTCAATAAATCCACATTTTCCTCTCTTTCTGTGCAGTTTGGCGTCTTGGCTTACAATCATTTAAACCAGGTGAGGTCAGAAGGAGTGTCGAGAGACCATATGATTGGCCGAGTGCCAAGATATTCATGCAGAGCAGGTCAGTAATTGAAGCAGAACTTGGAATATAAAAGTTTATGTTTTATTGCAGTCCAAGGAGTCCTTTGCAATATTGATATTTTATGCTCTTTTATAGCAATGATGATAAAGTTTTGATATATTGCGCAGTACTAATAACAAAACAATGTTTATTCATCTTCATCTTCCTTAATAATACTGACATTTTACTGTCCTCAATGGACTAAAAACTAAAAAAAGGATTAAATGTCTGTAATATATTGATTCTTACAACATAGAACAGGTGGCTAAATGTAATTTTTTACTACATATACAGCTATTGAGTAGCAAGAACATAATGGTTCTTGCTACGCTATCTTGTAGGCTGCACGGTGGAGCAGCTGGTTAGCACAGTTGCCTCGCAGCAAAAAGGGCTTTCTGCTTTGAGTTTGCATGTTCTCCACAGATCTGTGTGGGCTTTTTCTGGGTACTTTGGCTTCCTCCCACAGTCCAAAACCATGCATGTTAGGTCATTTAGCAACTCTAAGTTAGTCCTAGGTGTGATTTTGTTTGGATAGTGGTCTCATTTGTCTCTATAAGGCTCTGTCACAAACCTGTCTGGGGTGTGCTGAAGATAGGCACCAGCTCACTCTGACCCCACAAGGATCAGAAAAAAAAAAAAACGGATGGATGGATGGATTGATAGACAGTGTGCTAGCCTTTGTGAGTTCCTGGACTACTAAACCTGAGGCTTGCTGAACTGAATGAACTGACAAACGGAGCTCTCTATAAAGAAATTTAAAGGGTCTTAATGTGTTCTATTTCAGGTCTGTATCTGAAGAGGAGCGTAAGTGCTGCTTCTACGTTGTGCACATCACTTTGAAAATACAAAAAAGACTGACATTCTGCTCTGCATTCACATCATCACTAGTCATGTTTTGTATAGGTTAACTAATAATTCCAGTAAAAACATAATGAGATATATAATTAGCTCCAAAACTGTACTTTGTTGCAGAAAAGTGAACAGCACAGCTCTTATCACTATGGAGCAGATGGCCCACAAAGGCACATGTCAGGGGAGTTTTTGCACAGCTCTGGTTTGTACCTCAGGCCAAGCAGACAAAAACCCTGTTGGCTTGTTACTGATGGCAGTTACTGGCCTCTGTGACAAAACCTGCCTGACAGCTAAATCAACATCAAGTGGGGTCAGAAAAGAAAAGAAAAAATGAGCTGTCATTTATAGGGGAGGGGGGGGCAAGGAAAAAAATTGGAATGTTATTAACAGACAAGATCAATTTAACTTTGACCTTGACTTTTAGGACAAAATACACACACATTTCACTTACAAATCCCAATTATGTTTATTTTCCAGTTTAAATCTTATGTCTGGTTCTATAAAAACAATCAAACAAAAACCAAACACTTCATGTTTTAATGTTATGTTGCAAAAAAAATAAAAAAATTCTAAAGCAGTAATACACCAAATGTTTCCTCATCAGTTCAGCAGAGAATTTACTTATGCAAAAACAAAACCCATTTGTAAATATAGCTTTTAAGAGATGACCTAATTTCTTCATTAAATCACCCTCCTAAAAAAAGATCAAATCTATTTTTGTGCAGGGCATTTGCATTTGAGAGGCATTTGTGAATATTTGATGGGTTGTTCTTGCACCAGGAAGATGATCAGACAGGCAGGGAGGCTGGTGCAGAGTTTCAGGCATCAACTGCTCCTCACTGGTACTGAAATTTATTATAGGCTTAAATTACTGCTGATGTAATAGTAAACAGGCATCTAGAGAACAATATTGGCAGGAAAATGTGCATTTTATTTATTTATTTTTTACTATTTTTAGTAGTTTTCTATTACTTGGGTATTTGTGTATATTTAATTGTTTTCTTACTTAAGAGTTGCACAGCATACCTACCTTTTGATTGTGGTGGATTAAAGAAAAAAAAAACTTTCAACTTCCATACAACTATAATTAAATCATGCACTTGAATTTGAAATAAAATGGACTTTAAAATATAACATGTTAAATGTTGAAAGTGTACCAGTAAAGCTACAAAACATTCTGGATGAAATCAACAAACAGAATTTCATCATCTACTGTGCAAAACACGATTAAAGAGTCAGATCTCTGCGAGAGATGTTGAACACCAGCACTCAGTGACCTTGATCTGGAGACCCCCCACATTAAAAACAGATGTGATTCTGTATCGGAAACCCCTGCAGGGCTCAGGGACTTCCCTGAAGTCCACTTAAAGTGAATTCACTCTAATTTAAACTCTAACATGAAGGGAAAAAAAAGATGAAGACCTCTCTGAAAAATGTTCCACTGGTTTGATAAATCTAAATTATCATTTACTTATTTATTTGTTTGTTACCTGTTTCATGTGATCATGCAATTTAAAAGCTTAAAACTACTTTAAGTTGAATGGAAAAGAATAGACATCTTTAATTAACAGAAGGAAGTCCAGTTGCCTTGTTTTTAAACTCTTAGTCTTAAGAAAATTGGGATCAGAAGAGATATGTGAATGTGAAAATGTCAATAAAAGTGAAATGGAATTTTCTGATTATTTGAAAATCCCATTTTACTTTTATTGACATTTTACAATGTATCCTGACTTTTTAAAAAAATAATAATATTTGGACATATCTCTTTAATGATTAATTTACCAAAGCACTATGGTCAGAGTTCTCACATGAATAACATTATGGCAGCTCAGAATATTGTTAAAATATCCTCCTTTGTTCTCCTTGACAGATCTTGTGTTTTACAATACAACACATAAACAAGACATTTATTTTGTGCATTTATTTGAGCTCCAAACTGAGACTGAGGAGCTTCTCCTTACAGGCTCATTCAAAGTTTGTCATGACCATGAGGCATCTGACACCTGTATCCGAGAAACGGCAGAGAACAACTCCTGAAACCTGCTTGTCCATCATACAAAGAAGCTTCAGGGCTTAAACAATATGTGGAAAGAACTCAGAGAGTAAAACATCTTATAATCTGCTCATTTTGGGGGAGACAATCTAGATTTTCAGTCATTTGAAACAAAAGAACATCAACATAAAAACAAGCCACTAAACACACAAGTGGAAAAATCACTGCAATAAAATCCAAAGTATTTTCACTGATAGTGTCATGATGTGAGGAGATAGAGGCGAACCCAGAGCACAGACTCATTTTGAAAATAAACTAATTTATTAAAATAAAAGAGAACCAAAAACAAAACACTGACGTGGCAGCAGGAAGGAAACTAAATACAAAACATGCTAAATCCAAGAACCAAACGGACAAGGGCAGGAGATGAGCAGAATCAGACATCAAGGGAAAACAGACAAATGAACCAGCGAGTAAGTGGAGGAGGTGACCGGGTTTTAAAGACAGAGGGTATTTAGGTGAAGTGGGCACAGGTGAGTGATAACGAGGAGCAGGTGGAGATGGGCGCGGCAGGAAAACATATGACTGACTGAGGAGAGGTGGATAATGACAGGAAACAAAGACACAAGAACTAACAAAGATAACCGAATAAAATAAACAATAAACTCAAACTGAAACATGAAGACAATAAAAGCAATAAATTGAATACAAAAACCCAAATCCTGACAGATAGAATCTTTGTATCTCACATTATGTTTTTTATTTATGTAGACTTAATTTAAAATGTGATTTCAATTTGAGGTGTTAAAAAATTAGCTTAGAATATTATTATTTTTAAATAAGGTTAATTCTGTCATTTTTATAAGTATCTCTCCAATTAGTCAGTGTATGAGACGTGATGTATACTCTGAATAGGTCACCACTCCGTCACAGATTTTACAAAGTTTTCAAGTAAACTGATTTTGCCAATATTTGCCTTTCACCCACACATTTATTCTGGGATTAAAAATAGTCAGAGGTAACTTTCCGCTTCGCTACACTCCATTGATCCTGTGGTACTTCAAGATCCAGACAGCAAAACTTGTGTTGGAGAGCCAACAGGACATTGTGATTGTGGACAAGCAATAGAATAAGACAATATCAAGAAAAAAAGCAAGAATGAGAAGTTTAAAACACACCAGAGGCTAAAAAAGAGGGGAATAAGTGGAAACATAAGGCCACGGTGGTTCCAGTGATTGGAGCAATCAGGGCTGTGACCCCTTAAACTGAGAGAGTGGCTCAAGAACATTGGCAATCTCAGAACACAGTCCTAGGAAAAGCTGAGAAACTACATCAAACGGTCAAGACTTTCATATAACTGTGTGTAAACAGGTAATGATGAAATGAGGAAACGTGAAACAGGTGACCTGAGATGTAAGTGGAACAGAAGATCTAAAAAGGCAGGAAGCATCGGGGTCAGTGCCGGGCAGACGGACGGGATGGATCTGAAATGTCAGGACAGTTTGTGGAAATGTCAGCGAATGGATAAAAGAATAAATGAAAATCTGAATGCAAAGCAAATGAACTGTGGGAACGCCAAATCCAGGTTGAAAAATGAGAAACTAGTTTAAGTTCTTTTAATAAAAAAAAGATGTTTCAGTCAAAATCTGTCCCTGATGTTGTTCTCAGTAATTTAAGAATCAGTATTCGGTGACAAGGTTTTATTACAGCACCTGCATTTTCCCACAATTCATAGCTACAATGTGATGGATTACTGAAGAGTTAGAGGTGAGAAGATGAAATTTTGAGGCCACACTCGAGGCTGACCCTGTGACCCATCTCCACCCTCCCCATCACAGATCAGCAGCAGCACATCCAATTAGGACCGTACACTCACAGTTTAGGTTCAAACACTGCTGTCCACTACAGTATGTGTTGTACTGACAGAAAGGGAGGAAAACAACTTTGCCTCAGTCTAATAAATGTAAACCATTGGTCTCCAATCCTGGTCCTCGAGGGCCACTATCCTGCATGTTTTACTTGTTTCTCTGCTCCAACACACCTGATTTGAATCAATGGGTGATTAACAGGCTTCTGCAGAACATGGAGAGGTCATTAAACCACTGAATCAGGTGTGTTGGAGCAGGGAAACAAGTAACACATGCAGGATAGTGGCCCTCGAGGACCAGGATTAGAGACCCCTGATGTAAACTGATGTGTTTCAAACCCAACTCCAGAACATCCTTTCCATGCCCAACTTAAACTTCATGAAATTTAGGGACTTTGTGTATTAACAACACAGAACACATTTACCATGCAGGTAGTAAACCACACTCAGGTCCACCTGGTATATGAAAACATTTCCAAGCAGGAGGCAGCTAGGTCATGGTCTGTGAACACAGGACAGCAACAACAACAGCAGCAATCAGCCTTGTTTTGTCTGTAGAACCCCGAATGATGTTGATGACGTTATCAATAGAAAAGCACAATTTCTAGTTAATTTTGTTTTGTTTTATTTTTTATTTCAAGCAGCAATGTCAAATGTGACCTCCTTTAAGCTTCTAAAATGAGATTATTTGTTGGGGTAATGCTTTCTCATCCTATCAAGCCTCTTCTATTCACGTGTCAAAATCTTCATGTTACCATTTTAGCTTGAGTTAGCAGCGAAAGACAAAAGGATGCCGATGTCTAATTTGGTTTCATAAAACATAAGGTTGCGTGTGTAAGTTTAAGGCAGCTTAAGCATGTTCAAATGGTTGAAACGGTTGGTGAGGGGTTGTATAAGGATGCAAAGCAAATAGGCAAAAAGAGAGCGCAAGCCTTCATAACTTTAACCATTCCAACCACGCAGGTGCAGCAATCTTTCTAACAATTCACCCAGGCTGCTGCTGAGAGAAAACAGGGAAGAGAGGAGAAAGTCAAAAGGGTAGCCCATCACATTCATATTAAACATGCTCAATATGAATGTTTTAAAATAATGAGGTAAACATATATAAAATTAATCCCTGTGAGCCAAAGGTTCCTGCTCCCAGACGTTTTTTTTTTTGTTTTTTTAATAGAGTCATTAGCTTCACTGCACACCCACAAAGTAGAACTTTGTCTCTTTGTTAATCATATCTACTTACAGTTCGAAAAAGAAGAGAAAAACAGTATATTTGAGGCATACTGAAAGCACTTAATGCACTCCAGCATACAAAGTACCATGCAGGACCTTACTGTAAAGCCATTTAGTGACAAGATAAAATCATTTTACTGACCAGCAGTTTTTTATGAGTAAATGTTTCCACTTCCGATAAATTTTGTAAACAAATGCACTACAGATACAATATCAAAGCCAATATAGAGAATATCTTTATGCAGTTTGCAGTTTAAATGCAAAATATGTAATTACATAAAAAAGCTCGTGTGCACATTTCTGATCAAATGTTTATAATTATTCTTTGTGAATGCAAAGGCTTGTTGCACTTTCAGATTACAACTACAGTTTGATTTGTATAAATCAAGATGGATCTGATAAGTTATAATTTCAAATCAAGAAGCAGTGACATTCCTTTGTAGGTTTCACTTTTGAACCTTCCACACCAGCAAAGAAAAGGCCACTGCAAAGCTTTCTAATTAAAATAAAAGAGGAAGGGATGAAGGACATGAGCTGAAATGTCTGAAGTACAGCATATAAAAGAATATTAAAATATATAAGCATTTTTAAACTGTAAATAATCCATTTAACGTTCCTGAAAACAAGGATGATGGGTCTTTGCAACTAAAATGGTTTGTCTTGACTCACTAATTTAACTGTTATTCCATCAGTCATGAAAATGACTGAATCCTAAATATGTGTGGCCAACACATGTTAAGCTGTTGTGAATGACCACACATTAGAAAAATGTCTGTGGGAAGTAAACTGACTTAATGGACAACACTTTTCTACTCTCAACCTCTCAGAGCACTTTGCAGAACACACATAACACAAGTGCTTCTTATTCTGTACATGGAGAGCTTTTCTTTGTATTACACATACTTGAACACAAAGGGGATAAGATGGGATTCAGCATTTTGTCCAAGAACATTTCGACATTTAGATTTGTAGAGTCGAAAACTATCAGAGGCAGTAAATGGCACCACTTTTTTGTTTAGCTGTAATTTAGGTACACATTATTTCAATGCTAACATTACTCACTACTTTTTGAAGCATACTATAAAATAATTGATGAGGTTCTCAATACAAGATCATTATTTACCATTTCTTCAGGTTTGCACTTTTTATGCTGCTGAAATTTATGTTAGCCTGAGTAAAACCCACAGGTAGTGGGTGACAGCTGATGAATTGCTTCCTTTTCTTTATGTTCTAACTGTTAGGTGTTGAGAGGGAAGACTATTATCATTATCATAATAGTGAGGATTTTACTGCACTTACAAAAACAACAGTTGTCAGTTCTTGGAAAAAAAAATTTTTTTTTGACTTGGATCTGTATTTTCTTTGGTAGAGTCTGACAAAGAGATGGATGAGGGAAGCTAAAGTTCCAATTTAAGCACAAGGAAACCTTCAGCAGACTTTGTGAGCTTGTTGTAGTAGTTTTTCAATAGAAAAGGTACTGGAACACTCATCCATACATGATCTGCTGCTGTCAGATCATTTAGGAATGAAAGTCAGAATTTTTGGTTTGTCCATTTTATTAGGTCTGTGTTTCTTCCAAAATAACCTCATAAGTGGCTTCTTCTTGCAGAGAATTACAGCATGTAATGGTCAACACAACAACTGCAAGTGAAGTATTTAAAAAAGCCCATAATCATGCTAATGACATTGTATAAAGAACATATTTTAATCCTGACCATGATCTTTTTCTAACACTAACAAAGTTGAGGTAGTTGAGTCAAACATGCACTTTTTATAGTTGAAAGTCTTGCATTTAACAGCATCATCCACCAATCTTCCTTCCTCAGGAATAGAACAGAAAAACACTTGAGATTGGAAAACCAAGAGAATGATCTGTTTTCCAATGTGGAAACACTCATATAATTGTATTTCATATTGACACAAATGTCCTGTTTGGGAATTTGGTATGTGCTGAGGCAAAAGAAGGTATAGCATATATAACACTCCTGTGGGTCCTATCTGAGTGTATGAACAAATGGTCTGAAAGAACCAGAGGACTCTTTCATTGAACTTCTTAGTTTGAACTAAATGAAAATGGTGAAAAATGGCATGAAGTCGCATTTAAAGATTATTTTCTGATGGAAGCATACCACAAATTAGCAGACTGTTTGAAAAAGTTGAAAACAGATTTTTTGATGATTGGCTCATTCATGCTAAGAGTCATGAGAAAATAATAGCCTGCAGCTCTTCATACAGTACATGAAAACAATTTCTACAAAATAGCATAAGTGTGTTTGAACCAGAATGCACTTTAGAATTTAGTGTCATTAATTATGAAAAAAAACGGTGAGAAGTAAGAGAAAAAAGCACCAAACATTTTACTGTTTATTTTACTGAAGTACAGATATTCAACACGGAGCTGTTACGTTCTTAGTAAAGAAAACTGCTTTTTATTAAAAACATTTTATTCATTTGAAATATAAAATCTTGGACCAACTTAATTTAACTGTCAAGATTTATAAATGTCTGTAACTTTTATTGTTTTTAAGCAAAGCAGTACCTTTCTCTGAAAACTTAGAGTTATATAAAAGCCATTTTAATTATAAATCAGTTCAAAATGAATGGCATAGCGGTGACGTTGTTAGAGCTGTCTCCTCTTAGGTTTTCTGTGTCATGTTTGCATGTTCTCCCTGTGCATGGGTAGAGGAAATGGATGGATGGATGCATGGATGGATGGATGCATGGATGGATGGATGGATGGATGGATGGATGGATGGATGGATGGATGGATGGATGGATGGATGGATGGATGGATGGATGGATGGATGGATGGATGGATGGATGGATGGATGGATGGATGGATGCATGGATGGATGGATGGTTGATATCAAAATGGCCAGGAGCATGATAATGATCAAAGTATCTTAAGCAAAAAGCAGGTTTTAAAGACACATAGCTCCTTATTAGATAAATTTAAATAACTGTTTGTAGCCTGGCAGCCAACTGTACGAAAGATGCTCCAATTTGGCAGCATCTTTCTGCAAAAAAAAGCTAGCACAGCTAACTCAGATTTTCATTTACGTGTTTTTTAATTTTCAGTAACTCAGGTTGAAAAATATCCACAATAGTCAACTGATCAGCTGTCAAGGGATGACCTTTTTGATTCTCAATGGAATTTTTTCCTGGTCTAAGTTTGTTTCTTCATGATAAATTTAGCCCTCCAAAGGCAAAATAATGTATTATTTTCATTACAAAGCATTCTCCAGTGGATTCATTGCCCTGCAACAACTCCCCGATTTGGTGAAATTACAGAATATTGCTCCGTTTTATATTCCAGCTCTCACCCCACACACTCTCTGTCACACCTTCTGCAGCCCTGCCTACAGGCAGCAAACAGCAGCTGCTGACAGATGAATCAGATTTCAGGTGACAGACCTGAAATGAATCTACAGCTATGAATCTATGTTAACCACTGTTACATTGACTTAGTATGTACAGATTGATTTAATTTATTTATTTCTACAAATGCTGAAGTGTGAAAAGCACTGTCCCTGGAAAGTGATCAATGCAAAGACAAGTAAGAGGCTTGGTTTATTTTAAGCCCTCACTTTCATCTCTCTGTAAATGTGCCCAGCATCCTGCCAAAGTCTTTTTCTGAAGAGGTTGAAAAATAATACCATCCTGTCATGACTTAATTATTACCTTCAAAAATGTTTTTTTTTTCTTTTTTAAGTATCATATTTTTTCACTGTAAAGGCAAGCAACATTTATAGATTGATAATAACCTGTCACAGATCTGTTATGTGGAATGTGTAACCATTTTTGCCATTACAAATTGTCCAAAAGTTAAAAAGAATATGACCTTAAGTCACAGTTTTAGTTTTGAACCCTCTCCTCATGTTTCTTTATCTCTGGTTTCTGCTATCCATCACTCTGTACCCATTCAGACTAATCAATCTTGTAAAAACAGTCCAGCAGTCTGTTTTGCTGTCTTTTGTTATGTACTATCCCTCACTTGTTGGTGACATTATTCACAGCTAGTCCTGTTTGTACCTTGTTAAGTTTTTGTCATTTTGCATTTTCTCTTCACACAGCAGAAGTCCTCAGCTGTTCTCAGTGTTCCCGTCATAACTTGCAGCACCTGCACCTTATTAAGACTAATTAGCCAAGCAGGTTATGCCCACTAAAATCAGTCATCTGCCTAATTTTTTTTGTCACACTACAAGAAAGATCTAGGTAATTAACTGAGTATCCCCAGTTTCTGTTTTGGCAAACATCCCCTGTCAACACAACACATGAGCAGGCCTAAATAATTACCATCCTTAAGATTAAAAGGAAGACATCTGACTCGGAGGCTCAAATTAGGGAACACAACATTAGGCATTGATAAATTTACTCATTGACTTGATAAATGTTTGACTTCAGGCTGCAGCTTTAAGAAACAAGAGCAGAATTTGATCTCTTCATCAACAGCATTAGTTTAGTTTGTAGCACGGGTCTTCTACCTGCTGAGTTAATGAGTTCCTAAATGAAAATCTGTTTCAGAAGAAATTGCATGATAAATTGTTACAAACCAAATCATTGCTGGATGTAAACAGACTGATATTTCAGTCTGTACATGTTGATTATGCCCTGTAAACCTGTTTTGCATGATAAATATTTTCCTCTATTCATCATACGTAAACAAGCATCATACTTTGGTGTTCAGAATGTACATAAAATCTTGTTCTGTGAGGAAATAACCCACCTTCCTCTAAAACTTTGTAGCTTTAGGCTTTCCTTCTCAAACAGTCTTGTGAATCTGGTGTGGCTGCATTCCACAGCCTGCACAAACATGCACACACACACCAAACAGGCTGCCACGTCTGTATTTCCATCACTCATTTACTCCAAGGCTGCCCTGATTGCTGCTCTGGAAAAATCACATCAGATAAAAATCCAAATATAACTGTCCTCTAAGCATCAATGGAAACAGTAATTTACTGAGATTCCCAATTGACTTAATGGCTGGATTTGCTTGAAGCCGTCATGAGAACTGTCACAGTCATTTGCAGCTACATCAGCAAGAGATGTAATGATCTTTCTCTGACTTCATGGCTGAAATATCAGGAAATACACTCTACATGCTTATTCTAAGAGATCAAATAAAAAGACTGCATAGATTCTTAAAAAATAATCTTAATCTAAATATGATTCCATCAAAACTGCAGTTTAAAAGAATGTTAAGATGAGACTGATTTTGTTTTCCACCCAAACAAACCAAGCAGCATGACTGCTTTAACTTACTATTAAACACCACTTTGTAAAGAATCACTTTACCACAAACTGAGATACTAACAGTATTTCATTCATACAGCTGCACAAATGTAATAAGCAGCAAATAATCTGCAAATTCAGAAAATAAATTGCTTGTTTTAAATAAATAACGTTGTTTTTTCTAAATACAAGCTTATAAAAAGTACAAACTGAAGATGTCATTGTACACAGACATTTTTGTATTAAAGATACAAAATATAAAATAATTTATTTAGCTATGTTGTCAGTTGCAGCCAAATTAGGTTAAATTCAGTTCTACTTGTCTTTCCCAAAGTAATTATGGAAAAATAACTTTGTGATTTTGATTTATTCACTTTTTACCAAGCAAGCACACTACTTTACAAAAGCCTAATTTTCATGTGCAAAAATGAACACGTGGCTTTTGAATAAATTATTACCTGCATGATATTATGTCTTAGTTTCAATATATCTACCTATATTCACATTCCCACGCTAACATCGGAAATCCACTCTTTGAAATGCATCTAATCAGCTTTGGTGAAGACTCTCTGACTTACTTGTAATTAGTTTCAGAGATAAAGCAATCCTGTTTGTCTGAAATGGCAGCTCTGGGAACTCTCTGAGGGGATCTTCACAATAAGGTGCTCTCCTCAAAACAACACCCCCTCGAGGACTTTTTCCATTTGCATCCACATCATTAATAGCGGTGCAGGAGTAATGTACCAGCCAGCCTCAGTTGGTATGAGGGGAAAATGAGACATTGTACTGCTATGCTCACAGTAAGGACTCAGAAAAGTCTGGAGTTCACTCTCAGTTCATTATTCACTGTTTTGGTCCATGTTTTGAGGCTACAGTTAAAAGTTTTTGTTTACACAGTCAGCAGTTTTTTTGTTTTTAGAAATAAACAGCACTGTCTGGACCAGACACCTACATGTCTGCAATGACTTGTTTTCTCTTGGAGGGGCACCCACGCTAAGTCATGAGCTGAAAAAAATCATTACAAACTAAATTTCAGGAACTGTGACACTATCCGGGCCTTCCAGTATAAACACAAAAAGTAAAGATATCTTCACCAAGTGTTCAAAATGACAAAGAAAGTCCTTTTAGTCAAAAAGCATGTGTTTGTATTGACGTTCATACACAGAGCTTCATCCATGAACTTCATATAACCTTTACAGCCGCCCTTTTTAAAAAATGCATTGTTAACTCTTTTAATAATGCAATTCGAGCTGCTGCAGCAGCAGTAGCAGGGTGTGGAAGGGAAAGTTCAGGCACAGACAAAGGAACTGTGACACAAAACCATAAACATCAGTATCGCAGCTTCAGATCCATTCATCCTTTCTGTTTCAGATTCCCAAAAAGGCTGGAGCCCATCAGTCAACAGGTGAGAGGTCACCAGTCCTTCACAGGACCAACACAAAACACAAGAGGCAAAAAACCACTCACTCCTAAAGTATCAACTAATAACATGTGTGTTATTTAACTAAAATGAAAACCCAGTTTGTTGAGAAAACCAGCAAATGCATTGGGAGAACAGAAAGAACAAGGTTTAAACACGAAACAATCTTGCTTTGAGTGCCGACTGTGTTGACCATTTAGGAAACAACAAAAAATATGTTGAAGTGGATAAAAAATGTTGAAAAATTAAAGTAATTATATACAGTTAGGCATGATACACAACAGCTAAACTGCAATACAAGAATGTTAAAGTACCATTTTTAACCCGATACACAGCAACAATCAAAACTTTTGTAAGCTGTTGCAAAAACAATGACCCACAGCTGCAAAATTCCCCCAAATGTTTGAGTTTTGCAATTCAAAGCTAAGCGAAAAAAAAGAAAAAAAAAAAAAAACAGCCCTCCCTCATGTTGGGCTTGTGGGAACCTGCTCAGTCCAGGTCTCCAACAAATTTTCCACAAATCTAAAGAAAAGTTCAGCCAGCTTACATGCGGTTGCCGTGCTGGTTTGTCGAGGTAACAACCAACCTAGCTTCAACACACAGTGGAATATTTCAGTCTCACTCAGAGTGCGAAGCTGACACCAACAGAGAGGCACATCTCTACTCTCTGCAGTGAGTCAGCTTGCAGAGAAGGTTTCATTCTTGCATGCAGCAGTGCTCGGTGTAGAGGGAGCTCATGTCGGTCTCCAGTGCTCTAAAACAAAGCGCGTTATGTGAAAAGTCCACAAGGACACGGCAAGTCACAAAAGTCTAAAACTGAAACTGAATGAGTCAGAATTGACTATTTCTACACTCCTTTCACATCATAATACTGGAATAGGAAGTAGAAATGTCAAATGTCTGGCTCTTCACTTACGTTAATTGAAGATGCTGTCTGCCACTTACTGACCGATATCATGAGTCTCCATCTGCAGCAAATGCATTCAAAGCAATTATGTGGTAAGTCCCAGCAACATGGCTTGCACTTAATGTAGCTGGTTATTTTGTTGTAGCGGCTTTCATTGTTGCAAATGTATACTGCTTTTATGCTGCTTTTTTCCATTTAGATCCTAAATTTGTTTCCTCTGGGCTCTGAAAACAAGCTCACAGGCTGAAAAGAGAGTAACCAATACTGTGTAAGAACTTGTAAAGAAATGAGTGCATAACAACAAATGAATGCTTGGAAAAACTAATTTCACAATTAATGTCCTAGTTCTGAAGTGCATTCAAGTTTTTGTGATGATCCTAGAAAACTGGCATTCTTTACAGGATAAAAATTGCAACTATCTGAGGGCACCAGGGACACAGCAATCCTTGATGTGATCTGATGATAAAAAGCCTCCTACTGGCACTTCTAAAAAAGTTAATCAATGTGACACCTCCCCTGCTTGCTTATTCCACACAAAGGTTTATCGAAGGTTATGTGAAGGACAACGTCTTGGCTCAGGTGAAGTAGCTTCGTAGATATCATGCAATAATTAGTTTGCCTCAGAGGTACTTTTGGACAGAGAGGGGAATGTTGTCTCCCTGATTTTAGTCTTTTCTGTTGCGCTGAGATAAACTGCTGGCTTGGCAACAGCTGCTGTAGATAGGAAGTGATCCCTAAAATTGTCAAAACATCCAATAAATTATATTGTGTAGTTAAAAAGGTTGCTTAAGACAAAGCACTTCTTTAGCCTACCACTTTTTCTGCACCAAATAAGCAGCAGACATTGTAAACCTCCCAGCATTATCTTCTTCCAAAAGTTATTTTTATTACCTTGAAAGGATATAAACCTCTGACTCAAGGACAAACCACATAAATTTGATCACATTTGGGAGCTCTTTCTGGACTGTATTGGGAAGTAAAAAAGAAAAAAAAAAGGCCTCCAGAGTCTTTTATGAACTTGAATGGACTAAAACTCAAAGCTATGTCAAATTATATCTAGTATATAGTTGTGGCTACTTTATGCCTGATATCTCCTGATAAGTCTGGTGACATAGTCCTACTGTCCTTTTCTTGTCTTATTTTTCCATTATGTTTATAATTGGTGTGTGTTGTGTTTAATAGGATTATATGCATTTTGCAAAAGACAGAATAAAAAAGGAAAAAGTTTTGCTTAGATGAAGGCAAGATGAAAAATCAGTGAAAAAGTGACTGTGTGGACCATGCAGATTTTTTTGGCACTAATCTAGCATGAAATGGTCTTTTCTGTCAGAGTAATAGAAGAAGCTGAAACCTGTATTTTAGAGGTAAGTCACTGGGGGCACCTCCACAAAGCTCCACCCGGCAGATGCCTATTGGTGCCGAGCTGAAATGGAGACCTGCCTCTAGGAGGAATGTTTACCCAAGCCTAGCAGAGAGCCTTATTGCTCAAAGAAGCATGAGTAGAGTTTTTTTTTTCTTTTTTCTTTCTCTCTCTCTAGTACCAGCTCTGTGCCATTTCAGATGAGGACCTGCACAAAATGAGCCTCCACTCACCCGCGATGACAAGAATAGCTCTTTTAAAGACACAGAGATGGAGAGAAATTAACAGTGTGTGATGAAGCGGAAAGTAACTGCACCAGAGAGAAGGAACCGAAGCAAAAAGGATTCCTGACATTCCTGAAAGGACGAGCACAAAAGCAAGACGTGTGAGGAGAGGAGAAGATTAGTGTTTTACTGTTTCATTAATAATACATTTTATTCATTCATATGTAGCTGATTAAAAAGCCGAGTGAAAAAAACATTTTCTTTGCAAGTTTCTCCCATGTATACTGCTGCTTCTGTAAACCAATGAAGTAACCTGATATGAGGTACGCTCTTATGGCAGTTTCCAAGTGCAGACACTACACGTTTTACTGGATATTTTCCCCTAAAAGAGATGCATTGTGATGTGTCAGAGTAGATTCATTGAACTCACAACCATTTAGGCTTCTTTTTTTTGCACAATATGCATGCAGACATTACGTTCATGATACTTACATTTTTCCTCTCAAATAGCTTTTGTATTGTAGCCTCATAATAAAGGTTAAACTCTCACAAGACTTAACCTTATGGTGGTGTTTCTTTCTTTTTTTTGCCACATATCACACCCTCCACACAGCCTGATCCTCCACAATGGAAGATCTTATTGTATCAGATTCCAGGTGCAACCTGCGGATGGATCTAGTTTTATCAAAGAAAAGTCAAACTTTCCAATCGCGGGGAACAGATTGTGTGGGGTTATATGTAAATAACTGCAGGCAGCGCAGTTCTCTCCCAGCAGTATAAGCTGTAATATTAGAAGCCTTACCTTGGATGTGCTGGTTCACCACATTCTCCAGCCGGTCCAGCCGCTCCATGATCCGGAGCGTGTCTCCTCTTTTGTCCCCCTCTAACTTTGTCTCCGGTAAAGGCATCGGGACCTTGATGTAAATGTTGGCGATGTAGTTAGTGACCCATCCGACATAGAGCAGGCAAATGATGTTGGTCATCCCGCTCAGGATCACGCACGTTGACACCAAAGTTTTGGTTCTCCTGGTGCAAGCCATGCCGACATCCCTGCGTGCGCAAAACCACCTGGAGTCTCACGTTAAACCGCGGCACAAGGCGAGGATCGCCCGCAAAAACAAAAAGGGGGGGAAGAAAAATTCAAACCAGAAAACAAGTTATTTCCTGTGCGATTGTGCAGCGATGCAATATCCGAAGCGCAGAACTTTAAAAGTGCCGTGGGTTTGGATTGTTTGATTGTTTTGTTTTGGGTTGTTTTTTTCCCCCGCGATCCTAAGATACAGGTAAATGTCAAACATCTACAGGTGAAGGTCCCCTCTGCCGCTCCATGGCGAACCTCCGTCAGCTCGGCTGCATGTGAGGCTTGAGGAAACAGGAGGGACCCGGAGCATCCTGCTGCAGCCAATGGGAGGGATGCTGATGAGGACTGACAGCCTCTCCGCTGCGCACTGACTCACGGCTCGGAGCCAAACGCTTTTATACTCCTGCAAACAATTTAAACCTGCCCTAACACCGGCTCTTTAACACTCCATTATGGGTTTTAATCATTCACTAATTCAGCTGAAACTTTCTACATTTGTCACTACCTGCTGGCTTTGTTTCCCCTTTTTTTTTTAATCGTCCGATGCATAAAAAAACCTTTAAAACAGATTAGATCTTGTCTAATTCTATGGTGGTTCGGAATCAAACCTCGACACGGAGACAAAGAGATTCCACGTGACCAATCAAGGTGTTCCGAGGTCGCGTGCTGTACACTGAGCGCGGGGAAGAGGTCGCTGCTGTTGTTAAACCAAAGAAAAGAAGTGAAGCAGAGACGTGCTGAGGATGACCTTAACCTTTAAGACAAGTTGTGTCCGTTTGGCTTCTGTTGCTGCCTCACAGATTATAGGAACATTAAATAACACTTGAAAAAGGCTGAGCCTGAAACCTTTTGCATGAAAGATTTTGCCCATGGTCGTTCTTATAATAACTTCAATTAATTCTTCTATCTAGGAAGGGGCAATATGTTCAGAGACTCACAGTTAGAGCAACAGATCAGCTCCTTTAAGATGGGGTTCAGTACCTGTAGTAGATGACTTATTGAACAGCCTCTGTTTAAAGAAACAGTTTCATTCTGACTGGACTGAGCAGAGCGAAGACCAAAGTGGATTGTTACTATCTTTAAAAAAATTCCAGTCTCTAAAATTTCATAATGGATAATGCAAACACTGTGTAATAAACCTTTACATTTCTGTCAATTTTGCGTAAAGCGATGGGATTCTTATGATTGTTTACAAGCACAAACATGGCAACAGCAGCTCTTTAGGAGCAGTGTGGGGCAGGAATGTCAGGATATTTCTGCCAGAAAAATCATGTAATGTGAAACCAACAACAATGTGAAGGTTTACAGAGTAGAGTTTGCATTAGCCACTCTGAAATAATAAAAAAAGATGTTTTAAGACTGCAACAACCCAGTTCAAATTAAAGTTGATCAAAGAGCTATCTACAACAGGTTACATATTGCTTAAAATCGTACTTCCGAGAGATATGAACCGTCTCTTTCGAGCTGTTTTCCTCTATGTGTCTGTTTGATCAATATATCCTCTACCCTCATGAAAACTACCAAGTCTGAATGAATAAATCAAGGTTTTGATTGTGTTTTTATGACAAAATTTGTCATTTAGTTTTGACAGCATGTTCTATTATTGTTTTCCCCCAGATGAATGTTTGCTAATAACAGTCTTTTTCATCCAATCTGCCAGACAGCTCCAACACACCAGGACGTCTGAGCGAAATTACTGAATCCACAATCTGAAGTTTTTTTAAATGCAGTGTCACATTTTGTCATTTGATTTGCCATACGTTATGCGAATACATATGAGAAAATACTGGAACGTTGAAGACAGAACAACTGCTGACAAACGCCTTTCCACATTTGTCTTTTTATTGCATAATGCATCTGAAAGAGTCTCTTTTTGTAGCATTGTTGTGCACTGCAGCTATAGAAGATGGTGGAGAAAACAGGATGAGCAAATTAAAGTAATCACTGGGGAGATGCTGCTGGTTGCAAAACAAAATGCTTTATTATTTTCAGGCTCTTTTCAAAACTGTTGTTTATTGTTTACAAGATTAAAACCGAAACATATGACTACAACAACAAAAAAAGAGTATTTTATTCAAGTGAAGTATTGTAAGCATTTATGGTTATTTCCTAAAATGGCCTGTTGAGCAGCCAGGTTAGATCATTTCCACTGTCTATGGTTGTTCTGACAAACAAATATCTTGTTTATATTTTAAGGGTTATTTCCTGTGATTGTTCTGCTTGGTATTGGAGATTGCTATTATCTACATAAAATACTTTATATATTTTTTGTTGTTGTTTGTTAGTTACAGAAAACAAGAAAAGAAGCAAATGTTTATTTGTTGTTAATTTAGTTAATCTGTCATTTGCTGAAGTCAGTTTTGAGTCTGATTTTCTACATTTTTGCTCTGAGTTGAGTTGTTTTCTGTTTAACTTTTTGGGGTAGAGTTTAGCAGATAATTATTGTTTTGTACATTCACATCGAACATCAACAACTTGTCCTTTTTCTTGAGTGCTTTGCTTTAGGATTCAGTGCAGGGGCCAGCCGCTGATTCATCTCAGCGAACAGAGCTGCCACACTGCAAAAAGGTCATTTTCTGTTGTTTGCAGTATGTGAAGATGTTTCCTATTTACCAGTTACATGCATGTTATGAAAAGACATGTTCTTTCTTTTCTTTCTCATTTCCACTTATCTTATCACATTGAATTTTCATGATAAATCAATTTGCTGTTAAAGGCTTGTTTTCCCATGGATTGAACTGTTCTCTATTTGATAGTGTTTATAATGTTTACTCCTTATAACTTGAAGTTTAAAAGACATACTTTATTTTGTTTTATGTAGGATTGAATTCAAAAGTTTGCATGTGTATAACTGCTACAAGAAGTCCTCAGTTAGTCAGTATTACAGATCAGTCATTCACAGTTTGGAATCATTTTCAGTTAATATTTTATTTAAGCCTTATCTGAAAATGTTTGTGAAAATAAAGTGGAGTAAATATGTTCTTCATATGAGACTGACCCTTAAAAAAGGTAGCCTAAAGTAAAAAAATAAACACTCTTATGTAGTTTTAGCTCTCCTAATACATCAAGGCATATTGGCAAACTAATTTATTGGCATGCCAACAATCAGTGGCTGTGTTAAAGCGTATGAACACAGCTGAAAATATATTGTTACACCCCTGAAAGTTAAATTTACCATCTGCATGGTAGGTACTGATTGAAAAACACAGTGACCTGGTGGCAATCTTTAACATCATTGCTGTTTGTCCGATGATTTTTTTTTACCTAAAACACTGCAAATCCTCCTGTAAGTACTGTGCCCCACTACACACCTACTCACCAGCTCAGTTCTGTGACTACCTCCTGTAGGCATAGATGCTCAGAGATGTAATAAGGACATTTTAGCCTTAAATCACTGTGCCATCTCAGTTGTTACAAAAATCACATCAAGATGGGAAAAGTGTATCAGACACAATTTGGAGAGTTACAAGACAAAACAAAACCAACACTAACACTGTGACAAAAGTGTATAAGAAGGATTCGCATTTTTCTCAAAAAAGCAGAAAGTTAAAATAAGTTTATCAACATGACAAATGGTGGAAGAGCAGCCCCTTCACCCTTAAGAGACCTTTAAACACGGTCCATAAAACCAAAAGTTGAATATACAGTGAGTAGAAGAACAAACTACAAGATCATTACTACAAAAAATAAAAGAGAAAAAAGAAAACATTACTCAGTTTGTTTCACTTTATGTGTATAGCCATCTCAGGGCACTGTAAAAAAAATTCACACACATTTTAAAATACCAATTAGTAAAAGTTATCTGTCTAAGGAGGCCAGCAGATTACGTTGATTAGATTAGATTAGTCTCCAACATGATTATCCTGAGACCAGATATCATTTTCCTCTTCTTCTTGATGAAACACTGACTCCTTCGAAGAAGTCTCAATCAGTACATTTATTCTTTTAATCTAACCAGTTTCCAGTGTTTTATAATGATGTATATCACTAACAATCTATTCTATGACTATCATACCACAAAATACAACCCCATAGAGTCAGTTTTTATATATGTATAACCCAAAGTAAGTGCATGACTGACATTTAAGACTTGTTGGCTAACTAAGACAGTTACTCCGCTACATTTTGTTATGGATTGTTTTTATTGTTGTTTATGACTCCACCTTAAAGGGCAGCAGTGAAAAATCAAGCTGACAGATGAGAGTATAATAATGGGTGTCCTGGTAACACAACATTGTTACTATGACAACCTCAAAGTCTGGTGCATCTTTTTAATTGACAAACCATAAACACCTGCAGATGTTAGATGTCTGACTTCTATCATTTTTTGTTGTACTGAGGCCAGATTCCGGGACACTTTGAGGTTGACATTAAGAGCCTCGAAGCTCCCGCTGTGAGTGATCCATCCCGCCAAGAAACTGTCACATTTAGTCTGAGCGAATAGACTTCCTTTCGGCTGATTAATTACTGTGTGCAAGAGGTTATCCTATAATAATCACTGTCAGGTTGCCTAGACAAAGAGACTACCAGAGTAAGTCCCTTCATCAGTGAAGACAGCAAACATTTTTCTGCAAACTATATCAATTACAAAAACAACACAAAATGCTACAAGAAAAGTAATTATTTCTACACACCCAATTCTAAAAAATGTTGGAAAGTTGTGTTAATAAAAACAGAATGCAATGATTTGCAAATCTCATAAACCCATATTTTATTTAGAAGTGAACATTTTTGGAGGGTAATTTTGTTCCATTCTTGTCAGATTCTTGTAACATTCTGGCTGTTCAAAAATGGCACAATTTCTTAGTTTAAACAATTGGTATGTTACTAAGCTCCATTGTAAATAAAATATATAGTTATGAGATTTGCATATGATTTCATTGAGATCTTGAAGAGGATAAAGATGGAAATACGAGTTCATTTTCATGTGAACGGCGAGGGTGTCATTTAACTGACAGTAAATCTGAACAAGACAAATAGTTGCATAGTTTTAAACATATTTTTGAGAATTAGTCCTTGTTGATGCTGAATACCTCAAGTTTGAAAATAACTAATATTACAAGAAACAACATTAAAAGTATCTAATGACTAGTCCTTTTCAGTGTTCATATCTGAAGAATTATACAGACAGTTTTAGTCTTCATCTAACTCTGTCACTCACTTTTTGTAAAAAGACTTGAGGGGATTCAAGCGATATAACTAGTTTTCCCTGACAGAAGCTGAAAGGCGGAAATTCAGATCAAAACGGTCTTTTTTTATTGAGTGAATTCGTCCACACTTCTCTAATCACCCAAATGACAAAATTAGGTGTTGTAATACATGATGAAACAAGTGAAATGTGAGGCAACAAGGAGACTTAGACCAGCCTCACACACCTAATTAATCTAAGAGGTGGACATAATATCACAGGAACAAGTTCAGTCAGATGCACTCATAAAAGTCAACAATCTGGCAATGAGTAATGAGCAATACCACTAATAATGAAGCTCAAAGAAGAATGTGTTTTATCACTGCTTGTTAAGAAAAAATTGTCTTTTTTTGTTTAAACTTTGAAGGTGTATGTTTTGGATTAAACCAGTGTACAATGTGTATCAGAGGCAGTGCTGACAAAATTCAAACTCAGTTTGTAATTTTGCAGGTGGTGATTGTTGCAAGGCTCTTGCACAAGATTTCATTAGGTTGCAAACATACAGTGTTCACCCCTCACCACTGTGGCCTGCTCTTATCTGCTTAACACACTCAACAGTCAGGAATGATCAGAAAAAAAAGAAAAACTCCATCTTTTCCACTGCCCCTTCAAAGCTGCATCCAGCCAGTAAAATCACATTTGAAGTATAACCTCCTTTCTCTAAGAGAAATTTTAATAATCTCATCTCTCTGTGCATTTTGAGGCCAGAAGTCTGAGTGTTATTAACGTGCTGTGCTCTGCAAGCTGCGTTTGAAGAGCCACAACTTATCCTTTCAAATAAAGCCACCAAAAATGAAAAGTCACCAGTCTTCAGGAGGCCCTAATGGATGAAGAAAGTCTTATGTGTGTCTTTAATTTTGCATATATTTGCTGAGTAAATTGACTCATGAAGTAGTAAATGAAAAGCAAGACCTGGAGAATCCCACTGGTTTTAAACTTTTTTAGCTGAAGAGAAAAGATCCTTCAAGATGAGGGCACTGGGGCGTTTTTTATGCAGAGAATTTTAGTAATGTATTTTAAAGTGGTGGCAGGGGGCCTGATGAGTAGCAGAAGTCTAGTTTGGCTGAATAATAACAACAAATGATGAGTGAATTCTCCTTGACTTTAAAAGAAAATAGAGATGAAGAGCTCTGTATGGTACTGAAACTAAACTCACACAACAGTTTTCTTTTGTGCTGGCACTAAATCAAGTAAGGTTATTATCTGTGTCTACAGAAAAACAGACAAAAAACATGATTTCATTGTTTAAAAAGAAAATTATTGTGTTAGTTCAATCTAAACATATTTAATTTAAAAAATATATATTAAAGGGGGAGGAAAAGAAAGAAACAAGATAGATTTTGATTCAACCACTGGCAGTAAATGTTGACGCTTGTCTTCATCATCATTAAAACATCTCCAGTCTTCAGTTTGAAACCTTTGGTTTAAGAAAAAACTAAAAAAATAGTTTGACTTAAAAGACAAAAGGACAACTTACACTGTGCTACAGTGACTGTAAAATTATGACCCCAGTATAGAATAATCTCTCTCAAGTATTTTTTTCTTTTTAAAAACAAATCACCTTTTTCCAGACTAGGTGGGTCATGTGTCAAACTAATAAATGAATAAATAAACCTTAGATTTTCTTGTTTTGCTCAATGGGTATTCCAAATATGGCTTATGAATGAAACTGGGAAATGATTTGTCTTATTTTGTTCTGTTGCTCTTTGAACATTGCATAAGTTATTAGTGTCTCAAAGCTTCCAAAAAATAAAATGAACAAAAAACAGCAGATAGAAAACAGATAGTTTAATGTAACTATTAACATGTTAGTAAGATGTAAATAGTTCATCAGAAAAGCTGAGCATTGTGCAGTTAAAATGGGCAGAGATTTACCACTCTGCAAAATCTGGGTAAAAGTTGAACAATTTATGAAAATATCCATGGATGGAATATTATAAGGGTTTTCTGTCATCTGTGTTAAATGAATAAAGATTCTGATGCTGTGGAGACACAAGAAACAAAGCTGGAAACTACAAATGAACAGTGTATGTAGTTGTCTGACCTTTTATATCAGATTGAGATAAAAAAAAAAACAACAACAACAAAACAGCCTACCTGTCACTATTTTGTTCTGGCCTTATTTAAGACGAATTGAGAAAAAGTGTCAGAGATAATATTCTGCTTCTTGGCTCATATGTTAGCTAAACTGTAAACTATTTTGGAGCTAAATTTTGAATTTGTACCATTAAATATTTATATCTCTTATTCTAAAAACATTATTTTAGTCAGATGTACTTGTGTGCAATCAGTACTCATCACAAGCTGTTGGAGAGTCTGCTGCCCAGCATAATATCTGCTCTCTTTGTCCTATTTTCTCCAACTCAGCTCAGACTTTGTTTCAGCCCTCATACAAAAACAAAATAAAGTTGACTAAAATTCAGAGTGAAGCTCTACAACATTATGCATATAGATTTGGTGGTAAGAAAAAAACACGACCTCTCAGTGGCCCTGCAGTATGTTGCTGAGGGTGAAGAGAAGTTAATCTTTTTATGGACATGGTGGCAGCTAAATCAGGATCTGGATCCTTCCTGAGTCAGCTATGACACTTATTCCAACATGCAGTCACTCTAAAGTGGATATTCTTTGCAGGATGTTTTAATAGTAGCCTATAATTAACAGAATGGTTTAATTTTGTTATTATCTGGATGGCTTAATAAAATAACTTTTCTTACACTGAGCATTGCATTCTCTATTCTTTTATTTTTTTACTATCTAGACTGTATAAACCTTTGGGCTTTTTAAATATAATCCTTTTTACTTGAGTTTGGGTAACAGAAATTACTCTGTTTCTAAATCCCTTTTATTTCAATCCTTTAAGCCTGAGAAGAAATCCATGTATACCTTATTGTCGAATATTGAAATTAGGGGTAAAAACTGAGAAAGACTAAATCATAAATTACTAAATCCTCCTTAAAAAGTCTTCAAAAGGTTTTGACCCAATGTCTTCATGTGTATTTATGTCCTAAAACATGGAGAATAAAATAATTATATTTCTGTTTAAAGAAATGCTTTAACAACCACATGTTTTCTCTTAAAACCCAGATTTAGTCTTCCAGGAAAAGAAAAATAAAGTGCTGTATTAAGTTCAAATTACAGGTACAAAATCTCTACTGTTTGTGCTGATCATTTATTTTATTACAAGCATTTACTGTAGGTGAGCAAGAATGAGCAGGATTCAGGATTGCCCCACTTCTTAATGTTGAAGGCAATATCTTTGAGAGAGTTGCTTGTTGCCTCATGAAGTTCTGTCAAAAGAACGCCTGCAGTCATCTCTCTGCAGAAGGGCAAGAGGGCCAAGATGCACAGAGCACAGGCGTGAGCTCACTCAGCTGATCTGAGAGGTGTGAAGGAGAAGAGATGACTTATTCTGTAGCTATACCGTGTTAACACCTATATATCAGTTCTGCACAGACTATAGAGAGGACTCTGCCTAGTTCTGTCCTCTTGGAAAATTGGAGCCTCAATCTTTAAGACCATTAAAAAACTTTTAGTCTGAAGGTGTCCTCACCAGCAGTAGCATCAGCTTTAAAAGCTGTTAAGCTAATGCTACTGCTTCTGCATGGGGGACACCATCAAAGACAGCTATAAACATATACATCTGAATCAAGTCTAGCTTATAAAATTCTTCTAGATATAATGCTGTTGTTCTTTTGTCTGCTCCCTTCTGCAGCAGTCACCATGACGAGCAAACTCACATGAAAGATTTGGCAATTATTTTACACCGGATGTCTTTCCTGATGCAACCTGAGCTCGAACTGGCAGCCTCGGGAAAACAGAACCGCAGCACTTACCACCGAGCTACTGCAGCCCCCGTCTATACATAATCTACCTAATAACAAAAATTAAAAGGAAGAAAAGGGCAGATGGATATTTATCTTTTATTGATTTAGGTTCTGTTATACAAAACGCTTATTTTTACACAAATTAGGATGTTTTCATGATCAAAGGAATAACGAACAAGCTTATATTAAAGAAAGAGGCGTGTCTGACAAAACTACTTGACATTTCTTTTTGTTTCTGTTTAATAGCTGATGCAGAGTTCAAAGACAATTTTTATCCATGAAAAACATCCTTTCTATAGCAGGTTGCGTGGTTAATTTAAGTTAAAAGCCTTTTTTTTAATATATATTAGAGGCTTCCCACATCCTCATGATTTTGTAATGTGGTATTGACCTATACACTGAGTGAAAAAGATACACTTACATCTACTTACACCCTGCATGCCCTGAGTGCTGCAGAACCGTCTCTGGTGTACAGTCTGCTCGTACATCATCAGAATCTGATTTACACTTCAAAGCAACGCAGAAAAGGATGAGGAAGAAAATAAAGACATGGAGGAAGACGAAGTAGTGAAAGACTTTTTGGCCCATGGCTTAGTTTGGATTCCTTTTTCATTAAGCAAGATAAGATTAAAGAAAAAAAAAATCTAAACAATAAATGCACATTTGTGCTCTCTGGTCACCACAGGTTAGTTTGATTCCACCATCAGTGTGAACAAGGGGGAGCTTTTTACACACAGTTTGAAAGCTACAGAAACAGTAGTAACCGTGATTGGTTACTCAATCTCAAGCTTCTCATTTATGGTGCTCCTTCTGTTTCTGCCCTGAACATTTCTTTTGTTGCTCAGAGGGGAACGAGCGACTAACCCCTGCCTCTGCCAGAGCTTCCTTTCAACAGACACCACTATGACGTCTGAAAAGTGAACTGCCTGCTTTGTTCTTGTTAACAACAGACTAATTATTGCACTGTAATAAAAATAAATAAATACCAGACATTGATTACTCTTTTTCAAGCTGGTTCATAATAAGCATCAAATTGTTTCTGACAATTGCAGGAAACACAGCTATAATTTATTCTTTTTAAAATAACACATTAAGTATTCAATACCTAAAATACTTTAAGGTATATTTCAAACCTTTTGAAGTGGTGTTGTGTGGAAAAGGTATGAACAATTATTGGTTTGCCTGCTAAAGAAAGCTTTTTGAGTTTAATTCTGACTGAATTGTTGAGCGGACAGCTGGTCTGATCAGGGCCAAAACTGTGGCAGACCAATTCTAGTCTTATGCAATATTTTATAACCTTTACATCCTGTTAGTTTTGCATATGTTTCATATTTTTTTTGGCAGAAAAAAATATTATATTGTATTGTCAAATAAATTTATGTGAAATTCTGTGAGAAACTGACAGCGCTGTCCATACAGTTATAAAAAACATAGTATTTGAATTAACTGCTATGCTGTTTTTGAGATTGAAGTTGTTTTAAGATGGCAAAAATACACTTTGGTCTTGGTCCTGCTCTAGTTGTCAATTTGTCAATCAGTTTCATATTTACCTCCATTTCTCCAAACTGAGGTGACTCATAGAGTGGTCTACAACAGGTAAGATACTAAATGTTTATAACTTTTTAACTTTTTCTTTAACATTTTTCCTGATAAAGATTGACCTGAAAGTTCCTCCATCCCCAAAAACATATTCACAACACAGCAGGCTTCCACTCATATCCTGTACGATATAACCTTGACTTTTTTTAGATTGTCACAAGGTCTTTGGTCTTGTATTTGATAATTCAGCATCAGCCTCTGCTTTGTAGCAAACCATTCATCCCTCACGTACAGTATGCACCCATATGTTGCTTGACTGTTCAACTGACAGCCATGCACAGATGGTTGTTCTGCAGATGTGAGGAGGAGAAAACATATAATCTCATTTGAATCAAAGCCTCATATTAGGAGAGCAAGGGTAGCAACAAAAATGATCTCCTGAACAGAAAGAGGAAACAAAATCTGAAACAACAGTGAACAATGTTTTGTATTACAGGAGAAGCATTTTGGTTGTTTTCAAAATTCAAGTACTTAGCTCAATAATTTCCATTTGTTTTTAGTTTTGAATTTGAGATTTTTACAGTAACCCCTATGAGAAGATCAAACAGCACAATTTGCTTTTAATTACGGGATGTAACAAAAGGGAAAGTTAATCCTCTAGTGAAGGTGCACCTGACCTGCTCAGGAATGCATCATTTTAATTTAATTTTTACACATGCATCCCTGTTTATTATCTGCAGGATCTCAGTCTTATCCCAAGTGATGCAATTATCCCTCTGCACCTAATACTGTTTACAATCCAGAATCAAAGGATTAGAAGAAAAATAATCTACATGAAAAACCTGTTTATTATAATAACATGCAACAAATGTTTAAATCATTGCTACGCACCAAACAAACAGCCATAAAACTGCGATTTTACACCTAAAAGAAGTCCCCCCTATTGCTGCCAAAGCAGCTCTAACAGGTCAGAACAAGGACAAAGAACATCAGGGGCATGCCCTGAAATCCTTTGGGTACTGTGGGTTGTGTGGTCAGGTCTTTATGGATTTGTCCTGCCTCCCACAGATGCCATTAGATCCCGTAGGACTGGTCTCTTGGGAGGTTTCATGACAGTTGAATAGCTCAGACTTTTTCTGTGATCTTTGAGTCATTCCAGCACTTTCTGTAGAGCCCGGTGCTGTCCAAAAGCACTATTACTGTTGCCATATGGAAAGGGGGCTGGGGTGTTATTGCTCAGTGAAAGCCTACATGAGGGTTTCTTTGCAGAACTATTAATAAAATGGGCATTTTCTCAACATGCCTGTTCAGCTATCATCAAATAAATTCACTTTTACTATACATGTGCACAGAAACGTGTCCTTCAGCTATGACTTGTGAACAGAATCACCTAACTTTAGCATATGAAACACAACTAAAGGAAATAAACAATATGTTTATGTCTGCCTTTTAGAAAAGAGGGCTGTGACAGCTGTGTAGGGTCCTTGTGCATTTTTCCATATTGTGTGAAAAGGTGACAAACAAGCCTTCTGAAAGCTTCAGGAACATGATTCCGGGGACTTCTTTGAGCTCCCATGACTCACGCCTTTATGTTATGCAGAAGCAAAAACAGCAGTGTCAAAACAGCCTTACTCAGTCTCAGAGCACAACAAAGAGAGAGAAAGAGAAAAACACTTTTCTGGCTAAACTCTGGGCTGCTTTTTTGTCAATGTGTGTTCTGAAGTCAGATTAAAAATAGATCTGTAAATTGAACCACTTTCAGAGTAACATTGGCTTGTTGATGTTATATGTACAACATACATTTTCAAATGTATGTCGTAGATGTAACATGAAAATCGTCAGTGTAATTTCGATTATTCTTAATGCCTAACTTGACTTTGGATTGATTCTTACCTCTGCTATTATATGATGTCGGCCCATAAAAAGTTAAAAATACATGCTGGTGTCAGACAGAATGACAAGCTGCTTCTTGACTATATTTTATTATGAAATTGTGCTCATTTTCCATCTGTCAGTCAAACCTGCTTAGATGACAAGCTGATTAGTGCCGACTCAAGCCATGGTGACGATACCATTTCTTTTGTGAAATGGTCAGAAATGGAATAATTCTAGAAAATAAAGGTTGAGTAGCATTCATTTTTTTGGTGTTTTTTTTTTTAAACACAAGCCTGTCAAAACAATATACATTTCTGATCTTGAAACTTTCCAGTTTGTTGCCTAAACCTGACCAAAACAGAGGCTTACAGGAAAAAGGAACGCCAGCCTGAAAGACACTTAAGAGTAGGAAAACGTATTTCATAAAGCAGGATTTCCTGATTAAACATCTTATTTCTGTTTCACAACCAACTCGTTGACCCAAAAGTGTTTTTTGTTTGTTTTCTTAGGTAACAGAGTGAATCCCAGAGTCTGCTTAAGCCCCTTGTCCACAATGACCTGAGATTTCATATGTTGTGTTTGTGCGCATTGTGTCCTTGGTGCCATAACTGAAAATTACACTTCACCATGACAATACTTGCCAACAGGCTTGTGCTTATTTTGTGTATTTATTATGAAATTGCTTAATGCCTTTGATATACTGGGCGGATTCTACTTTTCGTGCTGGAATCAGAATGAATAACTGGCTTGCAGACAGCAGGCCTTTGGGCTTTTAAAACAGGGCTTAAAACCCTTTTTCTCACCTGTTGTCAGGCTCACATTAAGATTATATTTTCAATGGTTAAAAAAAAATTATTGAACACTTTTGTGTACTTTTTTGGGGAGGCAGCCCTGAACGGCAGGAATGATTTCAGACTGAACGCTGAACAGAGTTTAAAAGATGAGAGGTTTTATGCAGCAGAAGTGATATGATGAATACAGGAGAAGGCTGGAAAATTAAGTTTCAGTTTTGTGACTTTTGGAAATGCTTTAGTCAAAAAAAAAAGTTTAGCCAACATTATGATCCACTTAAAATATGGTTTTCTCTATCAGTGTTTTTATATTTCAACTTATTGTAAATATGAACAATGCAGGAATAAGCCCCTTCAATTGTGCATACATAAAATGTATGTTAGGAATTTATCATTTCAAAACTAACATGATTTGAAATGTTTTGCATTTAGGTAACCAATAAAAACTGCATTTCAGATATATTACAACCTAAATGTGCTTTTGGATGCATTTTCAGTTACATCTGCTTGCTGCCTTTTTCATATATATTTTTTACTCATTTTTGGAGGAAATTTTTAGTTTCATCTATCACTAAAAGAAGTGACACCAATTTATGACTGCACTGCATGAAAACCAGGTTAAAATAATCTGTCTTTTAAATTGCTCACTTATTAAGTCAACGCAGGGTAATGTACAACTCACTTCACAGCAGTTCCTCTGAAGCTTTATCCCATGTGCTTCAGAACAATTCCTGCTGACTCATTAAAGCTAAAAATGCAGATAAAGAGAAAAACATATGGAACTACCAAAACAAAGAGGGAGAAGCACCACAAAGCCTTTTTGTAGACACACAAACCATTACAGTCCTTGAGGCGTAGCAGTAAAATTAAATTGTTTTCTTCAAATAACAGTTTCAAATCCCATTGGTTTGTTTGCAAATGGGATATGAAAGTGCCTGCTTGGGATACATGCTACTCACGCTGAATCGTAACTCCCTCTGAGCTTCCTGCTGGGTCACTACAGGTGTTTCACACAGCATGAGCACATTTAATCACATCATCAATGAAAGCTGCAACACCGCAGAAAAAAATCTTTTTAACGGGTTCAGAGTTGCTCAAGTCTGCTCATCTCAAAGTTCTCTGATCAAGGAGATCATGACTTCCACAGGAAAGGGTCCAAGGTGTTTCACCAAGCAAAGTAAAAGGTATTAGTTTCCTCTAAATAATAAATGGAAGCTCTGAGGGTGCTTGTGCATTTGTTATACCAAAAAAACATGGTGACGACTCTATGTGCTCATAAATTTTACACTTGCAAACCACCCACCTTTAAACAAGCATGTTTAGAAAAAATGAGACATGCTGGAAAAAAAATCAATTTATCATATTCTGTTGGTATTTTCAATCTGCACAGCAATCCCACATTTTTTTAGGAACAAAACTGTAAAGGTGTGGATAAATGCCAATGAAATTCATTCTTTAAAGGTCATCCTGTTTAAACATTAAATTAGTAGGACAGGAGAACTTGAACATGCTGTGCTTTAGACGCTAGTCTGTAAGTGTAAGATGCCACATTTGTTATTAAATTAAAATAAAGGGCATCTTTATTTATTTATTTTTTAGTTTCTTTCCTGCTAAGGCTTCTTTTTATGGATTAGTAATTGGCTATACTAGGAGATGTTTTGGAAGAGCTATTCAAATCAGAAATTCATGGCTGCACAATTATTACACGCTGCTACTCAACCATGGCAAACAGGGTTATTTGTTGTTATGTGTAGCAGCTGTAATTAAAGCATTACATAGCTATAATTAAATCAGACAATGTATAAGTACACACTCCGACTCTGCCTTTTTGGTTTTGCTGAGTTATTGTACTTTGAGTTTTATTTTAAAAAATTGTGATAATTGCTCATCAAGCCTGCCAACTACAAAAATAATGTTAGATTTATACATAAAAAGTAATTAAACTTTTATAATTATTATCTAAAAAACCTTTGTAAGATTACAATTTATGACTTACAGTTGAAAGATAATTACTTTTTTTTTCTCCTTTAGATTCATTTGGCAGTTTGAAACTCTGTTACTCTCAGGCTAAAATCTTTACTTAAATATCACAATTTTTCTAAAAAATACAGAAACTATTTATGGTTAGGTTCTAAATACAATGCAATTTCTGAAAATATTGAGGCATTTACATGAAGTTGCTGTAGTTTGGCCCTGTGATAGATTTGCCACCTGTTTCATGACTGCTGGAGACCCTGCACAAAAAATGGATAAAAGAAAATGGATGAATGGATGGATGCTGTATTTTAAGAATTATACTGTAGTTTACTGTTGTTTTTAGAATAATATCACAAATTTCCTAGTAAACCTATTTTAAATCCTCCTTAAGTTACTTGTGGATTGCATATTTACTGTATCTTAAGTATGACAATGGGGCTAAAAATATATATTTAAAACTTTAGTGGCATTGCAGAATTATAATGTAAAACATCAACATCAGCAAATATCTGCTAAATAAACCTTGGGCTCTTTTATTCTTAGTTCCACACTCTGTATGACCAATCCAATGGACTCTTACTAGCCTTGATGAAAACACAGAAGTATTGTGAGGGCCACGGTATCAGAGGAGTGAGAAAAAATTGATACCTTCATTGGAATATTAAACAACAAAATTGCAATTGCATGATTTTCTACATCTGTACAGCCTTTGTATATCATATATCATTAGTTTCTTCATGGTAAATTACTGCATTTATTCTAATATCCAGTAAATTATGTTAACACATTACAAATAAGCATTGTTTTTTGTAAATCAATGTGTCACAGTGCTGCACAGATATTTCAGATTTTATCTGGTTTAGGGCCAGCTGGGCTAATTTAGCACTCAGGAATGGGCATATTGTATTTTCCATGACTATTATACCAGTAGAATTACTGAGGAGGCAAGCTATAACTCAGTATGTAGCTGTCACTACTGAAGACAACGTTTTAATTGTGCTAAAAGCAGATCACCATGACAGTTAAGACCTATTTACTGCAGGAAATATGCCATAGGAGACAGTATCATACTGCAAGACAGCAATGGTCTCCACCTGTAAAAAAAATATAATAAAATAAATAAGGGTGATATGCAAGACAGTCACTGTGGTTTTGCCAACTGTGTGGCAGAAAGCTGCTGCGAAAGTGTAACGATTGCAGGAGTCTGTGCTTCACTGTAAAAGCCTATCAGTGTTAGCGACTATAAATGAAGCTAAAAAACATGCTGATGACATCAAATGATGCCACTGGTTGTCAGGGGTCGCTTGCAGATTGTTGTTTTTCATTTTGAATCAGATTTTCAGTCACTGAGCAGATGCCTGGAACCACTGGAGTGTGACCTTGATGGGTAAATCTTATCAAACTAATAAATTCATTACAGCTCCTCCAAGTCACCATAAATCAATGTGTCAGTCTCCAACTGCCAGCAGATGTAGAGGGCAGCAGACAGTCTATTATGTCCATGTTCAACTTCTAATACAAAACACTATTATGTTGTTAAGGATGAGAGGACACAGAAGCCTGATAAGCAGGATTTTTGGTGGATTTCAGCAACATAATTTACTGAGAGGTGATTGTTCATTGATTTATACCATTCCTCGGATCCAGTAAAAAACAAGACAAGCAAAACCAGCAAACTAGAGTTTCTTACATAATAGTAAAACAAGTACCTCCACTTTTGTCCATATTGTGCATTAAAATAAATTATGCAAGACATTTTCATTTTTTCAAAGACAAAATGCATTTATTTTATTGACATAATTATTACAGGAACATAATCATTGTGGCAAGCAGGTAATATTGTGCATAACTTTAAACTCACTCTATTTAACATGCACATTTAGAAATTCTGATTTTTATTAGGTTCCTTTAGCAGTAGTGTCAACATGTGATGCATACAATGGCATACATTAAATCAGCCCAAATTGGAACGTCTATGCATTAAAGAGAAACTGATAAATGAAAGAATTAACTTAAACATGACACATTTATGTAATATTTTAGTTTAGTATGACTTTTTTTGTCTTAGCCCACTCCTAGTTGAATAGTTCAAGAAATACTCAATAGGTTTTGGACCTTATTTTCAACAAATATATCTTTGCTCACTGCAAATAACCAAAGCTTTAATATATCTTCACATCTTTTAAAATAATCAAGTCTTTTAAATAATGATGTTAAAAGTAAAAGGTCACTTCTTATACGGCTGATTAAAGTATGTGGTCTATAAATGGCCATCTGAAATCCTAAACATTTTTGTGAAGCTTTTACTCTGAATTTTGGGTTTAATTATATTGTTTGTTTTGTGTCTGCTTCTTGTTTCTTTTGTTTATGTAAAAGCATTTATTGTATTTGGGAGATAGTTGATATTTTACTCTATTCTTACAGAATCAGAATGAAATTGAAATATAAATATATTGTGTATTCAATTTATTCACATTTTCAGTTTCAGGTTCAGATGTAGTTTATTACCCAGTCTTGTTGACTAAAAACTGAACTGTTTCATCACATTAATAAAAGTTAGCAAAGAGAATCTCAACAAGTTTTTAACATCAGAATATTTTTGATGACATTATTATAAACTAACAAAGACTAATAGATCTTGGAAGCAATCACAGATTTAACTTCATTTGACAGTTTAACACTGTGAAGCTGTCAGTTAAAAAAATCCCCCAAAATCACAATTTAAGTGTAACTTATTCCTTATTAAAAGTTTTAAAAAATGTCATTTTTATTTGAAACTTTTCTTTTCCTTGTTATTAAGTGTCACATTATTGTTTGGGAAAAAGCAGAAATGCGTTCTAGAATTCCTCCAACTTTACTCCTGAACAGGATCTTTCTCAGTCTTTTGTCAGCACTGAAGCAGGACTGATACTCCTTCAGGGCTGCTCACGTAGTATGTCACCTCCCAGTTACCTGTGTTTGACCAGTGGGATTTTGTTCAGGTGTGGACCTCTCTGAACTCCACAGTCTCGCTTGCCTGACTGTATCTCCACCCACACACTCGCTTTAATCCTCTGAGTGTAGAGAACGAAAGCTCTGCACTTTAACAAAGGGTGTCCTTAAGGCCTTGAGCTGAATGGATGTGCTCGGGATGAGATTTTCAAAATGCAAAGGTTATTGGGAGTCACACATCACTTTCAGCACTCTAACACCTGAGCAAACAAATAACCTGAAAAGAGAAAAAACTCCTGGGATCCATGTTAAATACTTGCCTCGGGCTACAAAAATTGTGCGGCGCTCCCATGTTGTAGATTTGCTTCTCGTAAAACTATTTTTTTAAAAAAACACACATTTCCATATAGTTTTAATGATTTTATGGTAATTTTTCCTTAAAATATCTTTTTAGTTACTAAAACTTTTTAATTGAAACCGCAATATTTATTTTGTATTTTTATAAAAAGATGCCCAAAGAGCTGCAACAACCATCAAGTTCATCCCTGCAGTGCCTCCAGGCTACCGTTCAAGTTTTATTATTCTCAGTTTTTTATGTTACTTACCTTGCTTGAGTTATCCTGAACATTAGCTGAAGTTCAACAACTTGACCACACACTCAGAGTGCAAATTATACGGTGACATCAAGGGTCAACCATATGAGACAGTCCAAATAAATGCTTACAGTTTAGTATGTAGAGTGCGTTCAGTTGAATGAAGTTTCTTTTACAGCGCTTTGCTTGTTTTAATATGTCTGCCATCTGTACAGATGATAGTACATTACATTCATTGCACCCATTCTCAAGAACTTAAGGAAGGAAGTACAGTATTTTGAACCAAAACTGTCAGCAAAACAGATTCAACGTAAAAGAGCAGACCTAACAACAAGACCCTAACATCAGTCAGCATGATAAAGTAAGAGATGTTACAACCACAAGGCGTATTCAGCAGGTCTGCTCATCTTTGTCATTAAAGACAAAAGCCAACAAAAATTTCATAAAGATAATTCTGTCACTATTTTATTGAAAAGAAAACAAAAAGAAAAGGTAAATCAGTACTTAGATTCTATGTAAATTATAACAATTACAAAAAGAAAAAAACTAAACAGATTTCATTAAAAAATACCAAAAGATAGAGGTCAACCCCTTCCTTTTGGCCCTTAAAATGAACCATGGAACTACTGTTCTTCCTACCACATAGTATTTTTCACCATCTATAGGCCCTTCTGACCTACATTCTTGTTTTTGTTTTCGGGGCTCTTTTTCCTTGGAGAGCTGAAACAGCCTTGCTACATCCTTCCAGAGCTGTCATTCTGCCTCTTTTGTTATATTTGTTGTTTCAATGTTTTACTGTTAAGCTTCTTTCTCTTTTTCCTTCATGTTTTTGATTCTAGTCAACCTTATATTTTTATTTTATATTTTTTTTATATTCAGTTTTTCTTTGTTGGACTTTTGTTTGTTTTACATTGCAGATGTTATTAATTGTGGATTTTATTTTATTTATTTCATCTGCACTGTTTTTCTCTTTATGAGTATAAAAATATATAGTCTAGGGTTCCTTGTCTTCCATAATGGATCCTCACTTTTCCTCATTCTTTGCTCCATTTTGTCTTTTGTTCATATCATGTACAAATTCTGCTTAACAACTTGTTCATCTCCTTGCATTACCCTTAGTTTGTAATTTTTTTCTAATTTAAAAAAACTCTTAGGATTGGCTCTCCCCTGCAAACCTACATTCGGATCCTCTTCTTAACACACATTGGGAAAGCTCCACTTTTCTGTCACATGTTCAGCGATAGTATGAGGATCATCTGGAGGGACCTCAGAGTAGAAAAGAAGTCATCTGGGCTGGTTTGGGCATCTGATTAGGATGCATACTGTTGACTCCTCATAGAGGTTTTTGGGCACCTCAATTTGGGTGGAGACCTTAGACTCGCTGAAGGGATCATACAGAATATCCTTCCTGGACTGGGAATGCCTCCAGATCCCCTGTCAATGAGATGTGAAGTGTTGTTGGGAGGACAAATGTGTGGATTTGTTTCAGAGCTTTGATTGCTGGACTTTTTTTGTATGTTTTATTCAAAGACCTATCTGTCTGTTCCATCTCATTCATTGCATAATGAATGAAATGGGACAAGGTGCAGGTTTGGTTTGGTTTCTTAAACCATTCTTTGCTTCACAAAATAATTGTCTATCCTAAATTTCTTCAGCTGTAGGAGTGAGCTTATCTGAAAAGCTGTTCTTCCCTATTTGTTTTTTTAAAGCAGGTATTTTTCTGACTAAGCTCTCATTTGTCATGCCATTATATGAGTTAAAAAACTTCAAGGCAGGTTGTCTGTAAGAAGCTTTGATATTGAGAAATATTCACAGATTTTTCTTTACTGTTTGTGATTTGATGCAGAAACTTTGGTACTATTCAATGTAGAGGGCTTGATGCTTTCACATGCATGATTATCTGTCGTTACATGGGACCTGGGTCCAAGGTCTACAAGAGATTATTTGATTTCTCATTTAGTCTCACCTTGAAGACCAAAGAATTCAGTGACTCCTCTATGAAAGCATTGCAGAGTTTAAATGTGCCTGTAGGTTCACAAGGGCCAAGGCACAAAAATCACTTTGTATGGGTCAGTAAAAAATGATAGAGTGGTTTGACGATGCACTCTTTCACAACATTAACCCTGCATGTCACCTTGATCCTAATAAAGTGTCGTTACATGACAAATTGGGGGCAGAACTGAAAGTTGTGAGGGGTGTATTTCTCCCTTATAAAATGCTTTAAAGTGCATCTGGATTCATGGAATTTTATACTAATAAAGTACTGATTTTTTTTTGTAGAATTTGATGCAGTCTCATAATAGCTACTTATATATGTTTATGATAAATATTCACTCTTAAATCAAAATAAATAAAGTTATAATGCAGCATCCAGGATAAAACATTAAGTGATTAAACCTGTACATAAACTGACGTTAGATATGTAAATCTCAAACACTAAATTGGATATTAGATGCTCTTATAACTTTGCTATATTGTCTAAGTTTGTGGAGGGAAAAGGTGTGTAATATTTGTGTCTTTATTTCATCCAATTGTAGATCAATGCTTTATTATACACTAGAAATTACTGGAACTTCATCCAGTTTTCAATCCTTCCTAATAAATCTCATAATTTACCAGACTTTGTCAATAGTGCATGATCAACATCAGTCGTCAAACATTCTTTAAAGCGCCAAAGAGCTCCATTTGACAAAAAGCTTTTGACAGCTTGCAGCTGTACTAAAGTAAAACTAAAAGCACAACACTCACCAGTCATATTCAGTGTTTGGCCAAGCTGTTCTAAAAATAGGCTTCTTCTGTGTTTCTTGTGATTTCTGTATGACATAACTCACGACTTCAACCCTGTGCAGACAAATATGAGCAGAAACACTTTCCTCTATTTTCTTGGGTACCAAAGTAGTAATTTTAGAGCTTTTATTGGCTGCCTGCAAAATGATGACAGTGGTGATCTTGGTTCCTTTGTTGAAAAGTTTAGAATTTTTCAGCTTGTACTGCAAAGAACATCCAAACAAAAATAGAAGAAAGCTCAGAAAATAAATGGTGGTTCTAACACTTTTGCTGTTGGCATAAGCATGTAGAAACATATGCCCTCATTGTAAACTATCTGGGAATAAAATCCCACTGGTACTTGCAAACAATGCTACAAATCTCAGTCAGTCAGAAAAAAAAAGAATCATCTATGAAGGATTTAAATCAATCAAGGGGTCTGTGCATTGCATGCTAACATTAAAACTAGTTTCTGGTTGATTTTTATAAATTGTTAACTGTTCACAGTTAGAAGAATTCAGATGTTTCAATTCATGCCAACATTATTTTGAATGGGAACAAGAGGAGATAATTTAGAAGTCAAGCCTTCCCGTTTCCTGCCAACATCTGTCTTTAGAAGAACTGAGTATGCATGGTGTGATGCTGCATGCATGGCACGCTTGTGCTCTACAAATCACATCAGTCAGTCTGTACATCTGCTTCTCTGCTTGAAATGTGTCATCTGCTAAATGAGAAAGACACTAAAATGAATTAATGATGATAGGCCACTGTGAATTCTCAAGATGAACATCTGATAAGTGTGAGTCCTTAATTTTATTTCCTCAAGAATTCTTTGATAGTTGTACAAATTTTTATCTCTTTACTAACTGAAACACACAGACTTGTCTTTAGTAAATACAGATAAAACTTTCTTACCTAAACAACAGTTTCATGCCATGAAAACAGTGTTACAAGTGATTTTCAAGTCCTTATGTTTTGTATAACTAATCAGCTCTGAGTGCCACTTCGTTGTTGACAGGATTGTCAAAAAGGATGATCAACACTCCTCTGATGCCATTTTTTTGGTGACACCCAACAATGGAGAACATCGAGGTCATGATATGCCTGGTGCTTGGTCTATGATTACACAAGTTAAAAGTGAGTCAGAGAAGGTTTACAAGGCTTATGTTACAAATCAATTGGATAAAAGCAAGTCAGTGTTGCTGTAGAAAATAGTCATTTAAAGCAGTTGCTGGCATGACTTATCCAGTGATGTGGCTCCCTGACCAATCAATAGCCTGTAGAGTGCTGACATGAAACCATCTACTCGGCGTGGCTCACCTGGAACCTTGGCCAGGTAGGTAATAAGAACTGAACTGGATCTGATTGGATCACACAATAGAAAGCTTCTGAACCCATGCTGGGTCGAGCCCATGGAAAAGGGCTTAAGTTACAGCCTTCTGTAAGAACATCAGCAAAGCTTGATTGCTGTGTGAGTTTCCATCAGTAATTTTGTCCCATAGGCCATGCTGTTAGTTTTGATACTCGCTTGGTATTTGGGAAACTTAATAATTTCAAGCTGTTTTCCTCTTTAATTCCACCCAAACACCTCATGTGCCCCCCACAGGCCTGAAGGATTAATCATTTCATTACAGCGTGGGTAGAGCTGCTAATGTGTTCATGTTTACATCAGCTACAATAAGTAATTAATTAAAAACTTGTGCACATACCAGCTTCCATTCATTCCTTTCTGTGGATCATTTAAAACCTTTTCAATATGGAGTACTTGTAAAAAAAAACATATTTGCTTCACTTTGAGCTACAGTTTGCATGTAAGAGCAGCCAACACAGAGCAAACACGCAGCACACACCAAACACAAACAGTATGTGAGCACTTGAATTAGTAATGCTCGCTTTAAAATCATTCCAGTTATCTGGAAGTGAGAGAGACGCCGGTACATCTCATAAAACCTTTGATAGAAGTGCTGATCTTTTCAGCAAACAAATACATTTTATGACTTTATAAAGGCTTTCCCTCACAGTTTCTTGTGTTTTAGTGAACATATTGGACTTTAATTTAAATTTTTAAATCTGGAAAGGTTTTAGCAACGTGCAACCACTTGTAAACTCAAACCTGGATGTTCAGCGTGGCTGAGTATTTGCAAATGGAGGTTGAAACCTTTCATCATGAAGCATGACAGGCACAGGTTATTTACAAGAAACATCTTGTATCTTTTTTTTTTCTCCATATAGCATCTGGGGCTCTGAGAGGAAAATATAGTTTTGCTCAGTAAAAAAAAAGTTGTTCCCATTATCATTCACACTGAGCGCTCAGCATGAAAATAAAGTTTTAAGAATTTTCTCCATCCTTGGACACCAGTGGCTCCCAGTGCAGGGGAATAAAGCTTTAATTTATCTTTGGACTGAAGTTCTTTTTTCCCTGCATGAACCAAAGGATCTACTGAGGCAGGACATTACTTTTGCACTGCAGAGACTTCTAATTTTGTAGCTTAATTGCATTCATGCATTCTATTGTTCAAGTTTTATCTGCTGCCTTTGTGTTTTTAAACCACTTTCTATTTAACAGTGGCTCCCTAACTCACACATTAGGTGACTCTCGGGATTGATTTATCTGCATAAACCTAACATAAAACAAAAGACTGACTAAGAATAATTAAAATAATCTGTGGTGTCTTCATTTATCTATAAAAGATGAAAATCTTAAATAATTCACAATATGAGAGTTTAAGAACAGTTGTTACAACAAGACTAATAAATTAATAAAGATTTAATTAAAATCTATAGTTTCTATGTTATATATTTTCTATGTTATATTGTAATTATTTTTACTGTTGGAAACAAATTCTTTTGATAGAGAATTATAAAATATAAAACAGTGTTTCAGATTTTGAAAGTACGTTAAAATAGCTAATAAAATTTGATCACAGAGACTTTCACAGGAAATCAAAAGGCAGCAAAAATGTTAAAGGAAAATTTGCAAACTAGGTAAAGAAATCTTTGGAAAGTGAGCATAAAACTACCTTGAGATTGTTGTTTTCCAGTGACATTGCATTCAAAACTGCAATCCATCTAATCTGAGTTTTAAAAAAAAGGTGTGAAATGCTTAGAAAGTCCAAGTTATTGGGATGTAATTTAAGACAAAACCGCAATTTCCACAGAAAAAAAGATTTGCAGATTGAAGCACCAAGATTGGGCTAAGAGGACATCATTTTAGCAGCACAGTAATGTGTACAGTGGAAATGAAATTGACTCATACCAGAGTATAGATGCCGAGTGATTGATTGAAACATGAAGTCAGGCTCCTGCAAGATGGAGGAAGATTTCATACAAAGGAGAGGAACCTATTTATCTTTAAGTTTTTCTTAAAGCTTAAACAACAAATTCAAAAGGAAATTTTCACCTAAGCACAGTTTTTATATGTGCTTATTGACTTTCATCTCTCTGTTTTTTTGTTATTCTATGGTACATCAATTTATTTATTTTTTCTCACAGGATTTTCTTTGCCCAAAGCAAGTGGCTGATTTCAGTGAGAAGTGTTTTCTACTCGCAGAGATTCAAACTGCAGAAACATCTTGCATCTCAGTGGTGAACAAAATGAAGCATTTACCACTTAAAGAGACAGAAATTCCCCAGTGTGGAGAGCATAACAGTGCTAAAGGGAGGATGAATATTGGTTTTTTTGTCACCTAAAAAAACAAAAGAAAAGAAAAAATCCCAAAAGGCTCTCATTTTGCTCTGCTCACAAACAAGAATGTGTTCACTGCTCTGGTCCCCATCACATCTGCCAAGGTTGGTTATGAATCAACTCTGTTGTGTTTACAGCTTATTAAATCCACCTAAAAACAATCAATAATTTCTGTTCACCAGTGAGTAGCACTTTGGGCAAACAGTTGTAGAGACTGTGGCAAGATAAGGACCAACAGCTTTACACGAGGTTGTATTTGTCAAATCCTGACTAATTACTGACAAGAACAGAGCAGAAGTTTTGAACACAAGACTTTAAAATTTCTGATCTGACAGCAAATAATAAAAAACTCTACCCTCTCTGACCTTGTGCTCATAATATAGAAGGAGCAGTTGGTTTTACTGAGCTAAACAGAAAACAAAGGCACAAGTAACAAGAACTAAACTAAGACAAAGATAACAGAAAACATGAAGACAATAAACAGAATGCAAAAAACCCAAAGATAACCCAGAACTCGACAGGTATGAGGAGTAGAAGTGAGCAATAATCCATGCTGCAGATCATAACAGATTGGAGTCAGCTGGTCCATAACTTGACTACTCTTCTCTCCAGTGGTGCCTTTTTAGGAGCTTTAACCTTCATTGTGTTTATTGTGTAATTCACTGACCACTGGCTTTTCAGCATAAACGACAGAAGGTGAAAAAAACACAGACAACATGATGTTGAGACACACGCTGGACTGAAGGTGACATAGAAGATTTTCTAAAGTAAATCTTAAAATACAAAATGTTATTGGATCTGGATCTATAGGCCAACATTTGTTGGTCAGTATTCTAACAATATTAGCTATTCCTGAAACAAAACAGAACTTTTTCATAATGTTATTGCTGTGATTTTCTTTCATTTTAAGGAAGCATAAAAGCTCTGGACAGTATCACTTTGATTGATGCCAATCAAGTGTCAGTTTTGCAGCAGTGGAAACAGATGTCAGCTGACATCCCTCAAGAGAAGAATATGTTCTGAAGATAATTTTAATGTAAAGACAGACCATTAAAGCACCACAGAGCACATTTAAAAAAACCCAAGTGAAATCAGCCAAAAGAAAGCAAGAGATGCCCCCTCTTTTTATACATTTGTAATGTTTAATTTATCATAACTATTATGTCATTGTTGAGTTGAAGATTTTTGAGATGTTCTTATATTTTTGTTGTTTGGATGTTGAGCCAACAGACAACTCACTTAGCAACAGGCAGGCTTTCACTAAATGTATCTACATAAAAACATGGCTCCTGTCATATCATAAGGAATTTCAGTGGTTTTAGTTTGTGTAATGTCAGCCGAAGAGATATCGAGAGACAGCTGTCAGGTTTTTCCCACTGATAATTTTTATATTATTATTTTTCTGAAATTGAAGAAAGAAGTCACGCCATGCCTATTTTGTTACTGTTTTGGGGTAAAGGTGCAGAGGAATTACTTCCATCTGCCACAGGACAAAACCAACTGTTTGGCTGTCTTGTTGATTGATTCATATTTTGTTCCTCTTGTGTAGAGAAGCACGTTAGCAGGAAGTAAAACTATCAAAAAGCTTTCTTTTTTTAATTATCTTTGCTCATTTTGTTCTGTTTCAGTAATTTTCTTGTCATAATTGGAAAAAAAGTTAAGTTTTAGGTTTAGTTGTTTCTCATTGTATTTTTCATTCCTGCCATATTCCAGCAAATTGTTTTTTGGCAGATGCTATGCAATATGCACTCAATCAGAAAGGCTGCTTCTGCCCCTCCTCATTAATTAGTTTACAGTTTGGGAGAAGAATATTTGCTTATAACCCCCTCAAAGTAAATGAGAAGCTTACAAGATGTGAATATTAGCTAGTGATGCTACTTGAGTTCCCATATGGCATCTCCATGTTATCAAATTATCATTTTAAATAAAGGAAAGTACCACTAATATCAAATTGAGAACTTTTAGCCACCCTCTATCTTTGTGCCCCAATGACATCCATTTTATCTAGTTTCACAAGTGAATAAGCTTCTCTAGAGCGACAGCATTCTGGGAATACTAATTTCTAAAGGGCAGAGATACAGTTAAGTGCAGCAATATTGCACAACCCCCATACCTAAGCTGGATTGCTGTGCCACTGCAGAAAGAGTCAAGAGGTGGTTCAACTCTTCAGTCTATTGTACTGTTAAATATGGTAATAAAATGAGGACAAAGATGAGGGGAAAAACTTCTATTTTACCACAGGGAATCTGAGGAATACACTTGACAAGCACCAAGCTGTCAGAGCAGTCAAGGCTGTCCATGCTCATAAGTGCTTCAATGTCATGCACCAATATGTTATGACAAACCTAAGCTTAAGAGACACAATTAGGAGAGGCCAAGAGCAGCCACTTATCGGCTGGAGGGAGAGCAGACTGACAGCTGAGAAGAAGCGAGCAGCATTAAAGATCAGCTTTGTCAGGAAGACGTGGACACAACTCTGTCATTTCGATGGCGCCCCTCACTTTGTGCTTTTCATTTTCAGGTCAGTGTAGGATATAGCCAAGGAGCAAAAATGCCTAAAGAAGGACAGCTTAAAAGAGCCAGTCAGGTCGTATCTAATCCTGGGCTCAGGGTGAAGATAAGAGGAAAAAGATTTTGTGCAAAAGCCCTCTCTGATGTGTCTGTGAATATGAAAAATGTCTGAAGCTATTTTTGATGAAATGATGATGATGTGCCTGCTTTTTCTTTTGTTCTTTGACTTTCAGATAAATATGGCGTTGCTTACAACTGTTGGTAAAGTGTGCAAGTGTTGTGAAAGGCCAGAACAGATTTGTTATCTGTGAGAGAAGGACTGATAGGGGTGTTGTCAGGCTATTTGAGGTTGTTGTTGGTGGTGGACTAAGTACACGGCCCTGCAGTGCAGCAAGACAGCTGGAAAGTAATAGATGTGTGTTGTGCCAACAGCAACAGTTTGCCATCTGTCATTTAGAAATTTTGCAATAGATGGATCAGATGGAGGAGAGTATTGAGTTGGTCTAGCTTCCAGATTACCAGGCGTCTTTGGAAGCAGCTGAAAGGAAAACAGAAGTACCAAAAAAGGTACTTGATAAAGTTGTCTGAGAAGTCCAACTGCTGGAACCAGAAATACAAAAGGCATCTGTGTCCCTCTTGGCTTTGAAGACAAATTGGTTTTTTGGTTTTCCAGAGGGGGAATAATGTGCCACAATCATCAGCTGTGGGATGACCAAAATAAACTAAAAGGAAGCAAATTAATTAAAAACAAAGACTTTTTTAAGATTTATGAACAATCAAGTAGTTCTGTGGTAGATAGAAATCCAAAAAGAACACTTATATGTTAAAAATACAGATAATTAATAATCAAACAAGAAGAAGGTGCAATGAAAACAAACAAAAAGAAAACAGCTAAAATGAACACACAAAAAAGCTTTTTCAAAATAAAACAAAAAGTAAATTTAAAATAAACACAATCAAAAAAACAAAAGACAAAAATCTACTTAACACAAATTAAAGATACAAGAACAGTGGTTTCATCAGTCATCAAGCTTTATCATTCAATCATTGGTAAAACTATTAAAATATATATATATATATATATATATATATATATATATATATATATATAATTTAATAGCAGGGAAAGCATACATGGAACGACATAACCAAGTGGCTGGCATAGTGTACAGAAACATCTGTGCA
>NC_051444.1:7580070-7602092 GCF_001649575.2 Kryptolebias marmoratus
GTGGCTACAACAGATCCCAGGAACAACATCAGACATCTCAGTCCAGAAATGTGCAGTTCTAGGCACAGCCAAGATACTGCGCAGAACCCTCAAGCTCCCAGGCCTCTGGTAGAGGACCCGAGCTCAGAGGATGAAACAAAAAGACCACCCGCGGAGGGTGAGAAGGGAATTTTTTTTTTTTTAAATTAAAGGGTTTTGTCCTGAGTTGTGCTCTATCTGACATATACCATGATTCAGTTTTCAACCAGCTGCTCTAAATTGAGAATATAATGATTTATTTTAAAAAGAAAATCATAGTGAGGGTTGAAGAGAACAAACGAGCTCTCTGAGCCAAACAGCTTAACATTTTTTTGCTGGATTCTGAAAATAACTGAAAAATACTTAGTAACAAACTAAAAAATTAAGTAAATGTAAAAAATGTTAAAAATAGGAGGAGAATCTTCATTTGTAAAGCTACTCTATTTATTACTTTCCTATGATCACATTTTCTCCCACTAGAAACAAAAGTTGTCACCTTGATGTGTGCAGAAAAGCTTTCAATTATTCACAATTGTAAAAGTATGTCATTGGGATTTTTTTAATGGCTGCTGTTTAAAGCAAAGAGTAAATTTATTTCACTTCAGAACCTTGACTGACACTGACATTGATGGATATTTGATAATCCAAAGCTTTTGTGATAGTATTTTTTAATATTTTAACTTTAATACATTCAGATTAGACTTTTAAGCATTTAGCAAGCATCAAGATTCAAGCAGGCGCTGCAGTCTCATCACAATTTCTCCTGAAACAGCACCCTCTTGGACAGAAATTGTTCCCCTTTCTGGTATTATTCCTTTGGCTTTGTGAAGACGTGCCTGTGAAAGTGACTGAAAGAGCTACAGTGCATATGCAATATTGGCCATTTGCATGAAATTGAACAGATTGAAAGTGAAGTATTATATAAAAGTTCTTACAGAGTCATAGTTTTTCCACAACACATCATTTTGTATTAGAAAGCCAAGCCCACAAACTGTGTGATGCCTATAACCAGCTGAAAATTCATTTTTAAGCAATTTTGATGATTCAGTGATACCGCTATTCATTTGCTCTACAGTAGGAGTGGAACTTTTGTCAGCTTGAGAAAAAAAGTCTTCTATTTCACTTTAGATTTTCATTTTTACCAATACTGTTTGTTAGACGAGAAGCTGGTCTACACAGAAAAACTTCTAGGTTCTTCCAGAGTTACTGTGTTTTCATGACATGTTTTACCAGTATTATTAATGTCAAGCTAACAAACTGAAGTAGAAGATTTCAAAGTAGATTTTGATCTATTATCTGACAAAAAATAGCAATTGCTGTAGTGAAATCTCATTGTTTTTTTTACTTTTAATTGACTCAGATGATGATAAAAATCTCACAACTAAAGGTGATGCAGCTAATTACCAGAAGCTAAACCATGAAATAGTAAAGCTTATTTAATAATATGATCCATGGAGTTCCTCTGAAGCCAAATTGGCTTACAGCTGCAGGGTACGTCTGTCCGTTAATGGTCCTGCAGCACTCCAGCTCTATTGAAAGTGATATGAATAGTTTACTAAATCTGAGCCAGTCAGATTTCTTTATAGAATATTGTAGAAACACGCGGAGAGGATTCACCTAAGAATAATAAACAGTGCATGTGAGAGAAGGGTGAAAACATAAACAAAACCACAGACCATTTCTTACGATTTGCAAAATGCTAAAAAAAAGTTTCTCCCTTTTTTTTCTTTTTCTTTTTTTTGGGAGGGGTGCGGCTAGGGTCTTGACGGTCTCAGATTACTTACACACGCTGAAGTCACAAAAGTGAGACACTTGTTTTACAGCTCCAGAGGAGAATTTCAGTCTTTTAGCACATCCATCTGTGAGATCATGAATCCTCTTGATGAAATGTAAAACTCATGTGCTTCTACACCACTGTAGGATCCGAAATACATTTATCTTTCAGTTTTATTGCGTGAGAGATGAGTCTAATAAATCGAAGCATGATGGACTTCAAATGAACGGTCAATAACATCACTGAGAGGTAAATAAGAAATAAGGATTTACAGTCACGCTTTCAACTCTGTAAGGCTGCATATTAGTTGACTCAAAATACAATTTATTAACTTGATAAACATCCAGACAGCATGACGACAACGACTCAATGCTAACTCGATGCTGGTCTGCATACAAAATCTATCCAAACACACAATGCTGATATGCTGATCTCTACAGGGGCTTTTTGTGTGTGGTTTTTTTTTTTTTTTACATTTTAACTCAACACTTAAAAGGCTAATATTTGCTGATTAATGCAGAACACATTTCAGGTGATGGGAATTTCTCTCAAGTATTTGTTTATTAACTTAGCTGCAGGCAACATCTAAACCCTTTTTGGAAGAGACATGTAGAGTTTATTGAACAAAAATAATTTTATTTTATTTTATTCTATCCTCTAGGTGAGAGTTTGGTGTCAAAGTATTATCATAATTATTAGAATAGCTTTAGATGTGGTTCAAAGTCAGGTGATTATTTAGTCAGAAGGGACAGGATTTCATGGGTTTAACACCAACATTTTCTCCTAATCCAACAAACATTTACATATTGACACATTTGTCTTCAATTACAATGGATGCATTTTAAAGATGAGATGCAGAAATTACCTCAATAGGGGGTCATCATGTTTCACCTGGTCTCCATGACATCAGACAGGTGCATCTCAGGTATTTTCGTATTTTAATAAGGGTAAAGCACAAGTCTGTGTGATCTGATAAAGAAACAGAGAAGACATTGTGTAGAGTAAAAGTTGAGCTTGAGGTTAGTGGGTTGGTTTTCTCAACAAGCCTTTGTTTATTGTGACAGCAGTGGAGGGTTTTCTCAATCCCTGAGGGAGAACATTACTGAATCGAAAACAGCCTCATCAAGAACACTCAGAGTAACACTATTTAAACTAAGTTTGAAATACTGTGGAGAAAGGACAAAACAAATAATTATTCACTTCTTATCTTTAATATTTTTCAAGTAAATAAAAAATCTTTATACAGAAATCTTTATATAGAAATCTTTAAATTTAACTCGTGCAGAATGACATTTTTGTCCATGTTATGTTATGTTATGTTATGTTATGTTATGTTATGTTATGTTATGTTATGTTATGTTATGTTATGTTATGTTATGTTATGTTATGTTATGTTATGTTTACCACACTGGTGACACACTCCCCCCTCCCCCCTTTTACAAAGTTCAGCTTGCTTTAAGGGTGCAAAAATAAGCTTGACTGAGAAGAACTTTAGGGGACGGAGAGTTCCAGGATTAGATGTGACATTAAGATTTGGTATTCAAGGGGCCTTTTCCACAAAGTAGGATTAACGGGTTACCACAGGCTTAGCTTTGGCTTTGCTGTTTCATGACAATGACAAAGTTTGGAGAAAACCTACTCAGGGTTTGTGGATCAAAATCTGAGATGCTGAAAAATCTGTTGAGTTTAACTAAGGATCAGTCAACAAAAGAGTAATGACATTATTAGCTGTGAAAAATCCTAGTAGTCGTTTTTTTTAATGATTCAAAAGAAAATTATGCTATTGGAGTAAGTTTAGACAAAAAATATTTTTGGTGCATTTGTAAGCTGAAAAAGGAAAACATTCATATCAACTCAGCTGTCATGGGAGTCTCTAAAAAAGTGAAATAATAATCCACAATCCGCCTCGGTGTGAATATGTCAGATTGTATTAATGGGTATAAAGTCCCCACAGTGCTTTAATGACCTGAGCGTAATTAGCTTATTTACTCACACATGCAGCTTTCCTCTCAGCCATCTTTTTGGAGTTTGGCAGTCACTGATATGTTTGTGCCTGAATTTGTGTCATATTAAATTTTTGTTTGTTTGTTATTTACAATCTTGAAAAATTAAACTTTTGCGCATGTCAGTTTTACGGGCTCTGTAACATCAGTAATAGCCTGCAGTGAGGGAAACTCACCTTTTGTTTCGTGACATTACTGCCTCTGTTTGCATTTGCCAGCATGTCTCTTTTGATCCTTTATGAAGGGTTTTTCAGCAGTGACTTGTCCTTGCTTTAGTTCAGACTTCAGCATAGTGCAGATGTGTTGAATCCATTGTAGTGTAGCTCTTTTTCTTCCCTTGTATTCATTCATACTTTGCTGTCTCGATCCACTGAGCTGCACAGAGTACAGCTTGTACATTGATTTCACACATAACACATTCAGCAAGTTTCCAGCACACTTTCATTTTATTCTCATCTTTTTTTCTTTCTTACTCCATCAGCACTGCTGTGCATTTTATGAGTAATTGTGCTACTTTTAAAAAGAGAAATAAGGTTTTAGTGTCTTTTCATGAACACATTTATTCTGTAATTGTGCAGTCAACATCATCCTCATTGTCTCAGTGACATTTTTTTTTCAATTTCAACCTTGTCTTGATGCAAGAAGCTCTTCTTGGTCATGAATGAATTTGGTGACGTCAGAGATGTAGGCCTTTTATTTCACAGGCAGAACAATACAGATGATTTCTTAGGAGCCCCACTGATGTACATTTAAAACCTTCCAAAAGAAAAAATATTTCCATCTTGAACCCATTTTTGAAATTATGTCTCATCTAGATTGTTTTAAAATTCACTTCACACTTTTACTAGTGCAACTAACAAAACATTGTACAGATAAACAATTAGATAAATAGGCCAAATTTAGCAAACTTATGATCAAAATCACAATATGTGAATTTTTTATCCTATTAAAGAAGAAGTAAAGTAGCATTTGTACAATAAAGCTCTCCGTAGTAGCTTTGTAGTAGTTCTTTATTGCATCCTTTATCTGCTGTTCTAGTTGATAAAAGTGGTGAACCTTTAATTTCCAAACTCTGACTGCAATTCCTATGCAATAAGTAGATGGGGGATCCAAATCCAGGAGGTGAAATAGACTTGTGGCAATTGGAAAATACTTATTGTGCAAAAACCAAAACAAGAATGCTAGAAAAGTTCAAAAGGCCTGGAACACAGATAATGACAAAAAAGTAAAGCAACTCAAGGGAATCTACAGTCAACAAAGGAGGGTGGATTGAACATGTACTGAGAAACTAAAGGCTCGATGAAGACTGAGATCTGGTGTGACAGAAGAGCAATAAACAAAACTAACAGATAAAAAGAACAGCCCAATTAAATACTAAAAAATACTAAAAAGTTGCATAAAAACAATAAATCAAAATATAAAGTTAAAATTGAATCACAAGACTCATAAACCAAGTAAAATAAATGGAGCGAAAAGTCAAACGTGCACTGATAGATTTATTATTATTATTATTATCATTATTATCATTAATTATTATCATTATTATCATTATTGTTGTTGTTATAAATTAGCCATGGTAATGGCACCACAAATAAAAAAGGCATTTCTGAAAGCAGTTTTGATATTTTCACCACCTTTCATATTAAAAAACACAAGCTGTTGATTTTAATTGTTGTACATCCAAATACACTGAATGCTGCATTAGTTCTTTCCAGGCAAAGAAAACTTTTATGATTTACTGATTGAGAAGGTGGTCATAAATTTGTTTTGTAAAACTTTTTATGGCTCTGTAATCAGTACAAGTACTTCCACTTGCCTTAATAAAATGTATGTGTAGTTTACTACTAAAGGAAGAGAACAACTTTTATTCTAGGATGTGATGTCGTCTCCTCGTCCTTTCCTCCTAGAATTTGAGGAACTCTAGAATCTATAATTCTATATAATCTATAATTCAACTCAACCAATTCCATTTTGTCCAGGTAACTAAACTGTCATTAGACCAACAACAACATATTGGACCAGTGAGCAGTGGAGATATGAAATAACAGATGTTTTGCTTTGACAGGGGGAATAATATAAGGACTAAAAAAGATATCTCTGGTTCTGTTGACTTTGATCTTTTTTTAAAAAAACAGCCAAAAAGTGCTGACAGAGTTACAAAGGTGCTTTGTGAAATAAGAAGAAAGTATTTTTAAGGTGCTTTCAGACAGCAGGCTGTCACATCTTCTGCCTCGGTTGTTCCACTGACGACGCAGTGTCAGTGAGGAGCAGGATGGGTAGCTGTCAAGAATGCATGGATGCTGCTGCTGCTGCTGCTGTCAGAGTTGATGATTAGATTTTTTTCATCCTGCTGAAGGAGGCTTGGAACTACAGAAACCTCAATGAAAGAAGCTAAACAGCAACTGATCTTACAACCAGATTCTCAACTTTGACTTTTGATCTTTCTATGAAACAGATTAGTGAAGACAAAAAATCCTCATTATTCTGTTTGTTCAGCCTCAGAGTTTGAACTGACTCATACTTTAATTTACTCCCTTATAGTATTTTTTTTGTGCATTTTTTTGTTCCAAGTATTTTTATGAGTTATTTTTCTGCAAACACATGTTTTCACATCATAATCATCTCTGCTTGTTTCACTCTTTTAAGATTCAAATTGCAAAGTTTTACACATTTGGTCATTAACAATAGATTTCAGTGCAGATCACTGATTCACTCAGTAAAGAACTGATAAGCCGAAAGTTTCTCTCATGATAATTATATTGAACATAACTAAGCCTGATTTTACTTTGAACAGCTTCAATAATGTGTTAATCACTTCAAGTGCACCCCATTCTCTTCATCTGACTTCTCTGTCTATTTATCTCTTTGGAGGATTCGCTTTTCTTGCAGTCTTGAGCAAAAAGTTGGAAAAAATAAGACAGCAGAGAATTTCCCTGCCAGTTTCAATTCAACTTCAACTTGTTTTTTAAAACAGAAAAAACTTCAAACTCTAAATTCAAAAGCAGTCTATTTTATGTCATATAACTCTGTTTTGGAAAGCCTCTTCTTCTCACTGTCCTTTTTATTTGACACACAACATTATTATGGTTAATGACTGCTGGGAAGCCAATCCAGTGCCCCATCATTAAAGGCTCTACGGTTCCCTATCTGTTTGAGTGGGTGTTTCTTTCAATGGGCTCCTCTGAGTGTGTGAGCCCTGCTCAGAGTGGTGGTGTGTGATCAATTGCTGGTTTGTCCTCTCATTATTTCCATGCTACATTTTTGTAATTTAACAATCACCCTCGATAACTTAAACTGTCTTGAACAGTTTTTTGTATCCACTTGTGTTGTGTTGTGTTTAAGGATCTGCAGAAATTGGAGCACTGAATAAAGAATAAAGATGTCTGGGCTACCTAAGTTAACACATCTGCCTATCTACTTGGGTAAAAGTCAGAAAACTGACATTATAAGAAATCAGACTTGTCAGACTTGATATTTGTACATAACTAATTCTTGCAAGGTTTCTAAGCTGTTACAATTTATACTGTTTTCAGGTTACAAATGGTTTTTTGATGTGGAAATAACTTAGGTCCACAATCACATAAAATAAGAGTAAATCTAAACAAGTTAGAGTTGGTTTAATACTGATAACTTAAATTTAAATAATAAGTCATCGTTTAACTACAGTAACTTAACATCCATCCATCCATCTATCCATCCATCCCTTTTCTTCACCTTCTCAGTAGTCGAGTCACAGAGGTACCAGGTCCAGGAGGGAAATCCAGACATCCCGCCTCCTAGCAACACTCCCCAGCTCATCCTGGGGGCTCCCCAGATGTTTCCAGGCCAGAGAGGATAAATAATCTTTCCAGCAAGCTCTGGGTCTGCTCTGGGGTCAAATCTATGGAGATACTCAAACCAGCCTTGGTTCCTGCAGCTCCACTGGGCTTTAAGTTTTAAGGAAGCCACCACGACTTGGGCCAAGCACCTGTGGGGAGAGTAGTCAGGGTTGGGTGCAGTCTAAGCTGGGTGACAGGTGAGGGCTGATTCCTGGCATCACAAAATGGCTAACTCAACAAAACTAAAATATTAGAAATAGTGTCTAAAATCCAGTCATATAGGCTACGATAAATCAAACTAAAAATCCCAAAGTCAGTTGCAGTTTATATGGCACTGTTGGTCTTATGGAGTCTTTCTTAGAGACAAAAAAAAGATTCAATAGATAGATTGTCTTTAACATCCCACTTACACTTGACTGTGCATGTCACCTGCATCAAGAAAAATTCATGATTAGACAGCATATAATCATTGAGAGTAGACTGGGATCGCAATGTGATCCAGCCTGACCACATTTCAAGATAATCAGGCTCTAACTGTGATTTCAGTCCAGTGTAATTACAGGACATAAATTATGGCCTTTAAGTCACCTAATTCTGCCTCCTGTTGCCACATTAGACAGCTTCAACAAAAGGTAAAGGCTGCAACAGTAATGGTAGCACTGGAATGGAGGAAAAAAAGGCTGTGCAGAAGTATAGGTTTCTGGTCCACCTAACATATTTAAATATTCATATTTAATCTCAAAGAAAGCACAACAGAGAAAAAAACAATGTGTTTCTACCTCAGATATAAATAAAAACCGAGTTACCTTGAGAATATATCCACATATAAGTTACATCACCCTGATTACAACTTCTGCTTGGCTTCGCTCTGCTTTTATCTTTTTATTTTACAAGACACTTTATGTTGAAATTTAAAACAGAGAGACAAAAAATGTGACATATAAAGCTGTTGTTTTATTATCACAATATAATTATGATCAAATCAATGATATTTACAACATTGTCTAATTCTGGGTTTTTCTGTTTTCATGATCTGGCAAAAAGAGGTCCAAACCTTCATCTAAGCCACCTTGATTTATCATCTCTGCCAAATAAAGCATGTGGTTTGGTACTGTTAAGCATAGGAACCTGGGGGAAGGCTGGAAAAAGCGTCGCAATATTTATGAGTATTATTATAGGCAATATATATGAGTGTGTGGTGTACTTGCCCACACAGCACTTTGAGTCTAGTAATAAACTGTCTCAGAAATAGGTTTTATTTTGTTGAGCTGATGTTAGAGAGGATGGTCTGTTTGAAGACTAAGAATGAGCGATGAGGCCATTTGAGCCCGCACGGGGCACACATTCATTACTTTAAATTATTAGAGTTTGAATCAGTAGAAGAAGAACGATGGCTCAGAGGCGCAGCACTCCAGGTGAGATAGTACCTTAGTACTTTGATTTGAAATTTATTCAAATCATTCATAGCTATGCATAAAATGGGACATGAAAAAGTTTCAGAAACATAGAACTTTCTTCAGCAACATTTGGTTTAGATCAAACTCAAACATCATCATCTAGAAACAACAAAAAAAAATGTTTTAAGCTTTATGTTTCACATACAACATCTGTAAAACTGACTGAATTCTAGCCCTTTATGGATTTTTCAAGGTTAGTTGGTTGTGACAGCCATCTTGCATCAGGTTGACTCTAAAGCTTATTTAGTTGTAGATCTACATCCAGTAATTACTTTATGCAAGCTCCGTTAAAGTTAGTGGTTCATGAGATAGTTTGGTAACAAACACACAAATACACACTCATGAGCAAAACATCACTGCCCACCTTCTATTTTTGAACTGTGGATGATAAAAATAACTTGAAGTGATGCCAAAGTTTGTTGCTTCTTTGGTTGTGCTCTAAATCTGTGGGTCACAAAAAGTGTAAGAATAATCATGAACATCAAAACAAGCTCATTCAACTCCCCATGACCCATTACAACCTCACATAAAGATTTGGCCAGAATAGGCCCTTTCTCACCTCTTACAGAAGTCTCATTGGCTCAGTAGCTCAAAACATTTGGTATTCTGTGAAGATTTTCCTCTGAGGTTTTGTCTTCCATTGGATCTCTGATTTTTATAGGGTTTTTTTTCCATCTTGGTTTGGTTGCTGTGCTGTCTGAGTTGTTTTCTTCTGGCATTTCTGGCACTTTTTACCTTCTGCTTTTACATTTGTATGATGAATGACCATGCAGAAGCAGCTGATTGAGCTTTCTAAAGTCTAACTCATGACCAGAATAGGATAGCAAATGGGTTGAAGCGAAGACACTTCTAACAGCCAAATAAATCAGAACGAAGGAGGAGGACATTTAAACTCCTTTCTTCTGCTGAATACCATGGGTTTGGCAACCCACTCAAAAAAGCAAATCATTGTTAGATGAGACTGATGCACTGATGAGAGCAAAATGAGAATATATATTTTTCAGACTTAACAGCATTCTTACCCAGTTTTCAGATAATAACTACTGTGCAAGCAGAAAGAGACTGCAGACAGGTCAGTGGATGCACAAAGTTGTTCTTCAGCTTCTTCAACTTCACTGCAAACATGCTGCTAAACCACCAGAAGAGGTTATTCCTGCTCACCTCAATAGCCTCACATTGCAAGTTACTGTAATCACGTTTCCCCCCTATTTTTATCTACATTGAGTTTTAACATTATAGACTGCAACAACATAATTTTGCTCTGGTGATTAAAAATGTATAATTTAGTAGGCTGTTGTCAAAGGTCACCATAAATGCAGGTAGGCAAACTCATCCAGATTTGTTGGTAGCAGGGATTGATTAGCAAAGTCAGCTTTGTTTCCTTTTTTTTTTTTTTTTTTGCTTTTCAATCACTGTGTAGTTGGATTATGGCAACAAGACTAATTAGATTAAAAATAAATATTTTGTAAAGTTTCACTGTTGCTATGTTATGTGCACTACAAGATCTAGCCAACTGTATGTAATATTTCTGTTTTAAGTTTGTTATCAGTCATCATAGATGCTAGAGACCTTCTGGTCTAGATTGTGAAATCTCTAAAATAATGAGCCGTAACAGCTGACAACAAGAATTTACTGCTCAGATGACTCTGTAGGTCTCTGAGGGGAGCTGCTAAATTTGACAAAACCATAAATCTCCTTGACTTGTCAGAATGCAAAATCATTGTGAAATATTAAAATAAAATACCCATGTGTTTCATGTTGAAGTCCTTTTGATTTCACAACAGCCACTATTATGCCTTTGTAAAACAATAACATTATTGTTACATTAAAAGACAAGACAAAAGAAGTTATCTAATTTTTATTTTGCTAAAACTTATTAATTAATTGTCTTTTATTTTTTTAATTGGCTCTCTTTTACTTTCTCTTTGACCTTCAATGACACCCTTGAATAATTCTAATTAATGCAAAGGCTCACAGGGGAATGTCTAATTACTTCTCTGCTGCCATTGCTCTGATGATGGCTCTGATGTGTTCCCCTGGGTTTTACCTTCAGTACACAAGCACAACCATTGTTTTAACTTCCTCTTCCAGTCATTTACATAGTTTTGCTGTGGCTTCTTCTAAAGCATCCATGTCCCTTGTGAATAACACTTGTTTGCAGGCTGCAGTACCACCCCGAGGCATCACTTATTTGTTTCACTGCTGTTCCGTTGGGTTTATCTGCAGCTACACTTATTATCTGCTTCCTGTATTCATGCCAATGTTTTTATTGTCTTTACAGCATCCTTGGTATTACATTCAGCTCCTTAAACCTAGTGCATCAACTTAGAATTGTTATTTATGCTGAGCATCTGCATCTACTGAGAGTGTTTACCTATATAAAGGGTTCTCATTTTGTAAAATATTTGAAATATATTGGTTGAGACCTTTAAAGATTACAAAGAAATTGCACTGACAATCACATAGTATGTTGCTTTAGCCTGTACATGGTCGTCACTGTTGCTTTCTTCCCTATTGCTTCTTTTCTTAAACATATAAACAAAAGACAGACAAGCTAAAATAGACAAGCTAGCTGGTATAATTTAAATAACAAAGCAAAACCATGACAACATTGTTGAAAATATCAGAAATAACTCTTTAATTAGAAAATATTCACTTCATTAAGTCAGCTGGTACCCAGAGAATATCATCCAAAGAATGTCATACCTAAATTACTTTTTGAAAAATGGCAATTTTCCCATCTGTGGTCCAGCCCAGAACAGTTGGTGTGAATCCCGCTTTGGGGTGTAAATCTTGCCATAAGTCCACTAACTCTGGTTTATAAAACAATCTGAAGCACAAACAAGTTTTTGCTAACTGGTTCTATAACTTTACCCCCCATAAAAGTCTACTAACTGGGCTTTTATATCCTCTGAAGGTGAGGGTACAATGTAATGATGAGTTTGGCTCTCTGCAGCCGATCGCACAGTATTTTGCATGCAGAGCTCACTTCATGATTCTAACTCAAATCAATGTCTTCTGCAGACACCTGGCAGTGCACCTCTGAGGTAAAGGTCAAGTAGTGGGTGGAGACATAAGTAGGAACACTTTTAATTTTGAGTTCTAGCTCTGACGTCAGATTAAACTGCACATCTGAACAGCTCACCGGATGACCTATTTTCAAACTAGGCAGAGTGAAGGGATTGTGTGTGATACGTCTGAGTTTTTGAGTTTGTCACTTTAGAAATCTAAATTTAGCTTCTCGAGCACAGACATTTTTTTTCTTTCAAATTAGGCCCCAAGAGCTTTATAAAAGGTATTTTGGATTGGATAGTTTTGTGGAAAATAACATTTAAAAAGAATATGATGCCAAATTTTCATACAATCATATAGCAGAGTGATGAGATTTTTCTGTCAAGCTTTTTAGACAAATCATCTGAGTCTGCAGTCGTGTGAATTTTTATTTTCTTTTTCTTAGCTAGAGCTTTGAATCGGCGGTCTCATTTGAGAAGACATAGAAGAATGAAAGGTTGTGTTTATCTGTCTCAAAGTACATATCAACCTGAGGCAAGTTAAAAAACCCAAATTCTTTATTCAGATGTTACTTTACAGTAAAAAGCTCAATCAACTATGATTTTTAAACTTGGTTGTATTTGTACCTTCATGTGTTCAGAGTCTCATCAGAGGGTGGACAAACATGAACTCCTACAGACTAAAGCTTTCAAATCTAAATCTACAACTCTTGGAACTTTAACAGAAAAGCTTTAAAAAAGTAAACTCAACACAAAAAGTAAGGAAATTTCAAGTTTTCAGGTTTTTTTTCTAATAAATGAGGCACCATTAGAGGGGAACTAAACAGGATTTCCAACAGTATAACAATGAAATAATCAACTAAACACAAATTTCCTTACTTATTTTGCTATGTTAATCATCTTCTTCAGCTCAAAGCTACCGCATTGCATTGTATAGTCATGCACTGATGTGACTGAACTAGAAGACACTTGACAAACTTAAATTATTAAGAAATTTTCGTGAAGACCCCAATCACTTCCCTTGTTCTTACTTGTTTGTTTTTCCTTGTGACACACAGCTTTCACATGAAACTCTTATTATACAGTATAAATTCAGTGAACATCTGCGAACATGTCTTTCTCTCTGACACAATTTAATGCCTCTTCTTTTAGTTGCATTGTGAACTAAATCGCATTTAAATTTTTCTTGTCTTTTCTTGGTAGTAAAAATGGTAATTTCACAACAAAAAATATCCTAATGTAAAAAAATGCATTGAAAGGTAAAACAGTATAATTAATTATTCATTGCATGAATTAAAAATATTAACCTGCCCGGCTTAGTGCTGACAATAGCTTTATCTCCAAAGGCCAGGCACTTGGTATTAGCTAATTAGTATTAATATTTTGTTATTAACTTTTATTTAGTTTTATTTTCTGTGATGATGCATTCTGCCAAGAGGTGAATAATTATTTTTGCAAAAACAGCTGTACAGTTATGTTTTGGTCAAATATTTTACTTTTTTTCCTGTTTAAAGTGCCTCTGAGTGATGCTTTGTTCATTACTGATGAACATGCTAAAAAACACTTGAATAGTAATACCATTTTTAAAAATTGACCACGTAGTCATCAACATTTTCAGGACAAAGTGATTCACTCAATTAAAATACTTGTTAATTCATAGGTTATCACAAATCTTGTTTTTGCTTTTTTATTGTTTTATTTTGAACAGCTTATATTCATCAGAGAAATGAAGCATTAGGTTACACAGACAAGACATTTATGACTGTATAAAGTAAAAAATACAGATACAGTCACACAGTTACATACTCAAATCAATGTTTTATGAGTCCTGATAAATGATATCTCACAACTGTTTCCATCTTTGTTATCATGGTACAGACTTGCATGCATACACAAACACACATATACTGACACATTTACAAATATACCAAAGTTCATACATCCTAATCAATAAATCTGTTGCTTTTGTTTGCATATTTCTTTATTTGATTTTCAATTCAGTTTTTTCTAAAGATTATATGAACAGCATACTTATGCATGTAATTTCTTCCATCTTTTTTCCAAACCTGCGTAATTTCCTTCGATACCTTTGTTGTCATGTTTTTGACACTTTTTTTGTTGTGCATTTTTTTCATGATGCTTCTTTTTTTTCATAGCTCGAAAATGTCAGGATCTGGCAACACTCACTAACATTTAGCTGCATGAAAATGGAAGGGATTAAATTACTAAAATTGTAATTAGGGCTGCACAATCTCACAAAAATGTATTTTCACTGCAATGTCAGCAAACAACTCTAGATATTTCGAAAATGTTTGGATTAAAGTAAGATGTTATATTTCCAAGTGTAGTGTCTTCACGCTCTGTGCCAGTAATCTGTTTACCCAATCATACAGCCTCTCACTGCCCTGAATGTCCACACCTGATTTAGAGGATAGTAGCTGAGATACTAGAGCACACGGAGCATTGTGAACATCTTAATATGTAGCAAAATACAAAGGAAAAAGGAGGCAGAGATAAGATGTGGAATTGGCTTGTTTATAATAACTCATTTTTCCATCAGAATATTCAGCAGGAAAACTGTATCTTGCATGTTTTCCTAACATCATGCAGCCTCCATAAAACAACAAATATTTATTGTAGGCAGTAGAAACTCTGCATTAAAGGGTTATGTCATGTCTAACTAGGCATGATATGCCTAACTAGGAAATTGCAGGCTACTATTTAAAAACTAATTGTTTGAGCTTCAGGGTGGTTTCAGTTAAAGGAATGGACAGGTGAAAAGTATTCCTTAAAGTGTCCTTTTTAGAAAAGGGTTTTGGTACAGTTCCAATAAAGTGTTTTACAAATGTTCTAGAGAGACTGAAAGATGTGCAAGTGTTTCATAAAAAGTGAATCTTATCCATTAAACATGTCAAATAGAAAACAATGAATAAATGTTCAGCTATGATGGTGCTTTTCTATGATAAGGTTTTGAGCAGCACAGTTCTTCACTTCTGTTTTTCTTCTGACATGGCCTTGATCTGTTCATTACCGAATGTGTGTAGCTGCAGTAATGCCAAACTCTTTTTAGCTAGTGTGTTAATTGTACAGCATCAGCAAACACTTCGCCAACGAGATTCACAAGAAGAGAATAGTAGTTATGGTACTGAATGAGTCTGCAGTAGATTTTACTACAAAAGGACTTGACTATCTTTTGAAGTAATTCCGATAACTGAGCACTACATGGCTAAACTCAGGTCAGCAGAGAAAAAAAAAGACTGATCCACAAATCCATCCTCAGGATTAAAAGGCATGCTCATGTATTCAGTTGTCATACTGACAGTTTGTGATCTGTGTGCATAAATTAGATATCTGTTTTTTTTTTAGAAATTGTGTTTTTAAATCCATAAACCAAAGAAGTGTGACATTGCTGCAAAAATACTGTTATTCACACCTACATGTGATCCTTCTTTCTGACCAATCAGCAGCCTGCGGGGTATCTGTCACCATGTAATGCCAACTGGAGCTAAGGCAGTATCAAAAACAAATGGTACTACCTTTTAATGAACAAAACATCCTTTATCCATCCATTTTCTTTTACCTGCTTTTCCGTGCAGGGTCACAGAGGAGATGGTGCTTATCTCCCATGGTCACTGTGTGAGAGGCGGGGTGCACACTGGACAGGTCACAAGTCCATCACAGGGTAAGAAGAAAGAAAAAAATAAGTAAAAATACTGTACTGTCCAATCCCACATGAAACCCACACATCCCCCTCCCCAGCAACACTCTCCGTCACTGGGGAGAGGGTTGTCTGGTTTTTGGTAAGTGGAATCAGGATAATTACCAGAAAAATATATCATTTGTTGAGAAGAGTGCTTCATTGGGGCACCCAGTAATACTGTTCCACCTTTTCACTGCAGAGAACCACTTTTATTTTCAGTTTTTTTTAAATACACCATATGATTGATACCTTTGTGTTTTTATAATGAGAAATGTAGTACTTGTATTAATCATAGCCTCTACTCACTAATGCTACAGTGAACAAGTGCACCTAATGGAGCAGGCGGGACTAAACTGGCTGTTTAAGTCTGTACAGTTATTAAATCCCACTGAGACCTTAATTTTTATTCATCCACATTATGCTTTTACACAACAATAGCAAAAAACACAGGTTTTGTTTAGGTTTAGGTTTAGTTCATTTAAGGCATAATGCAGATAGTCATTAAAAAAAGATGTACAGTGCCTGATTTAGCCTCTGGTTTATATCCAGTCAATACTCTCTAAGCAGAAGTAATTAAGTATACTTATTTTTCTATACTTCCTATATATAAGTATAGGGAAATATTTAAACCATTGACATGAAAGCAAAGTTAAATCATCACTGTTCTCTTACTCCCTCATCTTGTACCTACTACCACGTTTAATCAGCATGTAATTAAAATTTTCATAAAATATGGGATGTACAAAATAAGACTATAACTGGCTAATATTTATTTGTTAATGACTTCCTAAAAAGCCATTAAATTAGCCTCACGAGAAAAAAAAAAAAAAATGAAGTCGTCACGTTTTCAAATAATCAAGAAGCGTGTTCCATTACTTAACAACACAAAAAAGCAGCATTTTAACAAAAAGCTAAGAGATTTTCAGGGACTCTACACTCTCCCAAGCAGTCCTTGTAGAGCCTTATTGCCCATCTCTGCACAAATTGTTTGTAGTTTATCATCATTTTGTCCAAACACTCAAAACTGTAGAGAAGAGAGCTCAACACATAACCTCACAGTACAATAAATACTGAAGGCCAGCGAGAAAAACACTCATAAACACAACAACAAAAGGTTTTCAGGTGCAAGTTTGTCTTGGACGAACATATTAACATATTCATTACCAAGACCAGACGATAAAAGGTTCTCTAGATATAAAGTAATCCACAGGAAAGATGATAAAATAAAAATTGACTATTTGTGCTCCTCTGCCTGGTGGCTACAAAATCTCATTATCAGAAAAGGATTTTGGTGAATTTTATTTTATTTTTTTTAGTTTTGATATAAACCGTTATCAGTGGTCCATGGTTTGCACTCACAGTTTGGACTAACAGTAAACACTCAGACTTCTTTAACGAAATGAAGTGGACAATGATCTATACTGAAAACATCTAAAGTTCCCTCTTTACAAAGAAGTTTTTTCAGATTTTGGTTGTTTCTCTTTTACTTTGAAGGGTCTCAGTCTAATCTGACCGTTTTCTTCTTGAGAAAGGCAAAGCTTGTTTCAGCTGGATAAAAATGCATGTCGTTTTAAATTATCATTAATCTGGTTATAAATACAGGCGACTTTTTTAACATCCTATGCAGTTAGAAACAGAAACATGGACCTTGTGCTCGTGGGTTTTTGCATTCTGTATTGTTGCAACTGATGAACAAACTTTCAGATCTTTAAGCGCAAGTACAAATTGAGCTTGTTCTTTTAAATGTTCACAGTGGAACTCAACAGTAATTTGCAGCAGCGTCATTCTGTTTCATTTTTATTAGAATAACTTTTAATGACTGGTTATCTGCAGGAGTGACAGAATTGTAGTGTAGTTTCATACATTGTGTTTATGGTTCAAACTCACCACTGCTCACAAATTAATGCTCATACATTAAAGATGTAAGTAAAAAGGAAATTATTGCAAGATGGTTATAAATTGTGCTCTATCAGCTTTATTTTATGGTCCCAGTTCATATTTTTAATGTATGACAGTAATTTTGTGCTTGAAAAAAGTGTTCAGCCTACAGTATGTTAAAACTATTGACTGTAAACATTTTTATGTCTTCAGTTTCTGCTACGACAGAAAAATCTCAAACCATATTTATTTTTGAGGTTGACTAAGTTGTTGTCTTTAACTCTTTTATGGGCAATAATTCTGCATGTTTAAAAAAAAAGCAACAGTTTTTTAGCATAGCTCTTCAGCTCCAGTGTTTTATTTGGTACTGAACTATAAATTTGGACCTTCCTAGAAACAGAACTGCAGATGGTTTTTCCAGTAATATTTGCTCTTCATTCTGGCTGAAAGCACAGTTATTTATTTCAGTTACAGAACTCGTTTTTGTCCTCAACTGGTTGGGAATCACTATCTGTTGGTGCTCTACAGCACTGCCAGCTTTTATTTATTTTTATTTTTTTTATTTATTTATTTATTTAGTTATTTAGTTATTTTTCCCTGCAGGGCAGTCCATACCTTTGATCATTCCTTGATTTCATTTTCTCCAAAACTACACACCTCTCATCTCTGCAGGATGACTGGAATGTGCTGTTAGAAACCAAAGAAACTGAAAATCTGATTAAGTTTTAATACAGAAAAACAACTATAATATTTGTTATATACATCTATCCACTCATCGATTTTCTTTCCCTACTTTTTTCTTTCCCGGTCGCAGGAAGCTGGTACCTCTAGCAGTGACTAGGGAAGAAGTGGGGGACACCCTGGACAGGTCTCAAGTCCAACCCAGGGACACATTGAAACAAGCAAGACAGCCAACCATTTACACTCTCACTCACACATAGGGACAATTTAGAGTTACCAATAAACCTAACATGCAGGTTTTTTCATCTGTAGTTGTCACTATATACAATTTCCAGCATACTTTGTGATTACATAAAACAAGATATGGATGGATGGATGGATGGATGGATGGATGGATGGATGGATGGATGGATGGATGGATGGATGGATGGATTTAAGAAAAGCCTATGACAGCAGAAGATGTGTTGTCTATGAAAAACACACTTTTCAAATGTTACATAAATGCCAACAGAAATAACTCTGCTTTCATTCACCTAATTTTATTTAAGTTATATCAAAACTTCAGATCAGTTTTATTATCAGATTGGGAGAAGACATATTTCATCCTCAAAATTCCGAATCTGTAATTCTTTCACACAAAGTTGACTACAAAATAAATATTCAATTGAATTTAAAACTTGACACAAAAATGAGTGGTGTTATAACTTTTATGAAGTTACAGCCTTAAAGTAGATGAAGGCTTAGCTCATTACTGAATGTTGAAAAAGAAACTTATTAAAAAATCAAAAAGCCTCTGGATGCCACAATAAAAACAGCCCCAACCAAAAGTGGACTTCTAAATCAGTGTTATGATTCTGGCCTGTCTGCCTGCTGTCTCCTTTCCCTGCTCACCAGGCCTGCAATCAAGTTCATCTGTTTCACCTGTCCCCTGCCATTCCACACTCAATCAGCATCAAGCCACTCACCTGTTCAGTAGCAGTTATATTCAGCTCCCTGGCAGGCAGACAGTGCCAGATTTTTTGAAAGCCACAGTGTGAGTAAATATCCAGCATACTTTCTTTGCCTGACTTTGTTATGACCACGTTTTGTCTCACGGATTTCTCTGCCTCGCCTAGCCCTTTTGGATACCTCTGTTTTCTGGATTACGACCCTGTTTCTGTCCCTCGACTACTGCCTCCTGCCTCGCCCCGTGGATCTGTTTGCCTGAGTCTGACTTCACGTGTCCGAACCTTTGTCTGTGCCCTGACCTCTGAGTTTTGTCTAGCCCTCTGATTTCCGTCAGTACTGATCTCCTGGTAACGACTCTGCCCGTCCTGGACTTTCCTTTTGAAGGACTGCCGTCCCTGGTCGCAAGGTGCGCCAGGATTAAGTGGAACCTGTCCCTGGTCCTGTTTCCACACGGACTCTGAGAAGTGGTTTCCGGTTCATGTTCCTGAGCCCCTGCCTTTTTCATCTCAATAAATATTTGTAGTCGCACTGTGTCTGGCTGAGATTCTGGGTCCTCTGCTCCGTTTTGACAATCAGAGCCCATAAAATAGTTAATAGATTCATGCATTTAGGTAAATCAAACTATTATAAAGTTCAATCTTCTCTTTTTCTCTTCTGGAATTACAATAAGTGGTGGAAATATGGCATATATGATCACTTTATCAATAATTGAAATTCATAAACATGTGCCCACATTATTTACACTGAGAAAGAAACTGGAGTCTTAAATAACTGAATATATTTGTTGATAATTATCACACTTTTTTTATTTCTGCAAAGTTTTTATGAGCTCAGTGTGAGCTTTTTTTTTGTGCCCAAAACTAATTGATTTTTCAAACAAAAGAATCAGCTGTGCGTTGCAATCTAATTCTGCCTGTGTGATGCTCAGACTGACAAAAATAAATAAAAAATGTGTAATAATTGTTGGACAAGGAGATCACATGAGATACTGAAATCACATTTATTTGCTATGACACTAATGATAAACATTGGGTCATTTTCATTAAATAACACTCATTTGTATCAACTTTTCATTTGGTTTATTTGGTTTGACAGTTTGTTTTTCAGTTTTCATTTGGTTAGATTTTATACTTCAGACTTCTGTGAAAATCCAATTGCTTTTTTAATAATTCTGCAAAAATAAAATAAAAATTGTAATATTTAAATGTTTTTAAGCATCACGTAATGAATAAAACAAATTTAAAAATTAACACATTGCGTAAAGCTTCATGTGTAATAAAACTTCAGATTCTTCACATTTTCTTTTCTAAGTCACGGTTCTTGTTGACCCAAGAAAAAGAAAAATCTACATGTGGAAAAGCTTAAAAAAGACAGGTTTTTTTTCCCACATGCTGTTTCCGTTCCAAAAAGAAGCTTTTTTTAAACAAAATAAATAAGAAAAGGTCAAACAAGCTCTTGTCTGTCCTTCACAGACCTTGAAAAGTTTATCCATCCATATGTCTCATCTTTCTGAGGATAAATCCCTTCTCTCTGACCAAAGCAAGGTTCTGGGTAGACTCTTAAAATAAAAGCAACCTTTCTCCTCTTGTTTTATGTGTGACATTTGGATTCTAAAGACTTGAGCAATTTGTCACTTTTTTTCTCATCTTCTGGGATTTGCATATTTCTTTATTCCTGATTCCAAAGTGCTCTTCTATGAAAGCCCATTTCAACCATTCTGAATAAAAAATAAAGAGCTTTTAATCCATAATTACAAGATATGGTCTCAAAGGCTTGACTTATTTTATCTCATATGAAATACTTTCTCATAATTAGGACTTAGCATCTCATAATTAAATCTTAGCATCCCATGGGATAATTAGATATGTTATAAATATGAGATACTAAGTCATCATTTTGGGATGCTGGATCATAGTTTTAAGATTTTTATTATTATTATTTTAATCAAAATGTTAGAAATGGGCTCCAATACTTTCCCTCATCTACTATAAAATTTAGTGTTATTAAATGTTTTATATGGAAATACAAATTATTTCATTGTATTCAGCTTTAACTGCCCTGTTGTGTATTTCTTAAACCTTTTTATCTTCTTGTTGCTCCTTGAAACAGTTTTGTTTTTTTCATAGTGAAGCTCTTAGCGCTCATGTTGACACAGCTTTTAAAAGACGTACAAAATTCAGACTTTTATTTTCTATTCAGTAATTTGCCTGAAGGTTAAAGTCATTAGTGTCAAATTAATAAATGAATGATGTGTAACAGAATAGCCCTCACGTTTGACCATTAACCTTGAAATTACTGGATCAGCATTAAATACTATTAGTTCAGTAAAACTGGAAAAAAAATCCATACCTTGTGAACACCTAAGTGGAATTAGAGGTTGTGAAATGTAAATATTCCAGAGACAGTTCATGTCTGGATTAGAGTTTTTTCCCTCTGACTTTAAGGCTCTAGCAGCTGTAAAAATACTAAATCAAACATTGCTAAAAAGCCAAGTGATTCGGTTTTTTTTTTTTACCACATTTCAAAATAAGTGCTGTATCAAAACAAAAAAAAGAAAACTGTAATGTTTTCATATACAGTTAGAGCTACACTTAATTGAAAATACACAGACAAACAAACAATCCTAAAATTTTTAACCAATGAACAACATCCATCCATCCATCCATTCTCTTCCGCTTATCCAGGGTCGGGTCGCGGGGGCAGCAGCCTAAGCAGGGAGACCCAGACTTCCCTC
>NC_051444.1:7605193-7704403 GCF_001649575.2 Kryptolebias marmoratus
GTCTTTGGGCTGCACTTCGTCTGGCCCCTCACCTAGGACCTGTCTGCCTTGGGTGACCCTACTAGGGGCATGAAGCCCCTGACAGCATAGCTCCTAGGATCATTGGGACACTCAAACCCCTCCACCACGATAAGGTGGCAGCCCAGGGAGAGGCCAATGAACAACAATTTAGTTTTAAAACCATATCATAGGTTCTCTGGGTTTTATTACCAAATGGTTTTTGTGTTGTTTAAAGAAAAGATGTTTCAACAGAATAATAGACATATTCAAACTCAAACTCAGTGTAAGCTTGTAATAAATATATATGTATTGATATTAAATGTATTACTTTAAGTATTTGTTTTGTTGAAGCTGTTTTCAGGCATGGGGGATTTTAAGTGACAAGAAAATTATTTTATTCTGTTTGCTGCCGCTTAAATGTTTTTTGGAAGCAGGATCGTAGTTTCAAATAAAATATCAAATTTTCAAATAAAGTAGTATTATTCTTGGAGAGGTGTACAAGACTTCCGACAGTTTGGTTTTAACCTTGTGACAAACTGTGACAGGCAGACATGGAATTTACATTCAGCTCCAGCTGGACAGTCATTGCTTCATAGCACCCCGATGTAAACTGTCTCACATCAACGTGCGCCTTGTTCTGGAAAATTATTAAAGCTGAGGAATCACTGAGCATGATGATTAGTTTGTCCTCCATCTAAAGTCCAGTCACACATATGAGTTAGAGAACACAACAATAAACTTCTATTTTCAGGGAGAAAAAAACTGAGTTGGATTGTTTCTCTCCAGGGTTTCACTCCCAAAGTGAATCTTGAAGCTTCAGTCTTTGAGGTTAAGGCCAGTCTGCTTTTTAAAGGCCAAATCTTGATGTGATTTCTTACTGTACCCCCAGTGAGCATTTAAGTCTGTCTGCCAAGCACTTACTGAGCTTCAAATCTGCTATCCAACTTCAATAAAGTGTCTTTAACTCATTTAGGGTAGACGTTGCTCCAGTATTTCTAAATACACATGCAAATGCTGCTGAGCACACTTAATTACACTTAATCCCTTATTGCATGCCGTGACAGATGAGTAAAATAAAAGAAAAACAGAAGTTATAATTTGAAACCGATCAGGAAAAGTATATGTCTAAAAAAAAGGATATGCAGATGAATAAAAATAATAATAATATTGCTGTCAGAACTGATTTGACTTCAGTCTTCCCATAAACATACAGATGAATCTCTCTACTCTCCATCTTCTTTTTGGTTATTATTGTCCATTTTAGTATTCAAGGGCAGCTATTTTCTTTTTTACAGCAACGGAAACTCCCCCAAGACACTCTTGGTCCGACATGTCTTTGACTGCCCTGCACACCAAGTTATTAAAGTAACCTTACTCCACATTAAATATTCATCTGTTAGAAAGAGGAATTTTCCTCTCCCATTAAAAATGATGTACCAGGTTTTCACGTTGTAAATTCACCCCCAAGACTTCATATGATTAAATGTTGCTTGGAAAAAAAAAAAAAAAGATATTTTTCATCTTTTAAAGGAATGACATTTGTAAGTTGTGCCCCACAAGCCATTAGAGAAGCAGCCTTGTTTATTTAAGCAGGAAATGCACCGACAGTTTCAAATGTGTGTACTTAAAAATTCATAAAAGTTCAGATGATCAAAAGCTCAGGGCTTCAAATGATGAATCACACATAAGCTGCATCTGCTTTCAGCTTTGCTTAGTTTAGAGAGTAAATAGAGAATGTTGCAGCCAAACATCCACAAATAACTGCAGTGAATTGAAACCTACCAGTTAAACATTTTTACATGATGTTACTATATGAATTATGACGTTTTGAACATAAGGGAAAAATATGCTTGCATACTGTGTATAATTCATTTACACAATAACAAACAAAGTGTACCGGTGCATCCAGAATTGTTTATTATGTACTATTTAATGAGTATACTTTAATTTAATTTATTTTTGCATAAAAGGCCAGTGTAGTTTATATCTTTATAGATGCACTGGTGTAGTTTTATACTATTACTTTTTTTGGCACCATATTTGCAATATTCAAAATGTGTTAATTGCTTGCATCTAGTGCCTTGACACAGAATAAACTTGGACCACTAGGATATAAGCACTAAAGTTTCATATTTACAACCCAAATTCTGGTTAAGTGTTTTAACTGGGACATTGCTTTGTGGAAGAATCTTTGTTGATCTCAAAGCCTCCAAAGTGGAAGATTATGGTTTTCAGCCAAACAGACACACTTGAGTGTATTCAGTCAAAGGCTGACAGTTCAGATGTAGGAAATCACTCAAAGCATAAACAAACTGATGATTAGCTGAATGTTAGTAAGAGTTGAGAGGGGCAGACAAGATTTAATCACAGAGTGCAAAGTGTGAAAATTGATTATGACTTTTGTGAAAAGCAACAGAACCATGAACAGTACAATTAATGGACCCAGTGATGTAAAGATCAACATTTGCTTGAGCTGATGTAAAATTTTGAGTTTTTATGCCACATTACATTTCCATCAGATAGTTACTCAGCCTAACTGTCTGTAAAATTTTCTGTTGTGCAACTTAAGTGTCACACAAACCATTACTGGTAACGGACCAACTCAGTTGTTGGTGTAGCTAACCAAAGGCTTTTGTGTAAATGTCTGTGTAAAATACAGTGTAAAGGTTTATAGAATAGTATTTCTGTGAACCTCTGTGAAATATTTGAGATTGGAGTTGTTTTAAGACATCAGAAATCTCAACGCTCAAATTAGCCGTTAGGTCAACTCCATCAAGAAAACTTCTACCTGATATTTTACACTGATGTGTCTCTGAATGATTTCTATTTCTTTACTCATAACATCTCTACAGATTGTTAAAGAATGAAAAAGAAAAAGATGAAGGATGAAAATAAATGTCTGTCCCAATCCTCCACATGTTGATTTTTATTCCAAATACTGATTAGTTTATTGTAATTTCTGTGTATTTGTTTAATGCTGTGATGTTGATACATGTGTAATAACATCACTAGAAAAAGAATAGAGACCAGGAGCTGATTTGATTATCAGTAACTTTGTTGTCAACTTGTCAAAGGTCTCATTCTGCAATAGTCTAATGAACCATGAACCACCTAAAATTTAAAAGTTTGCAAATACGCGCATTAGCTAATTTGCTATTTCTGCTGCAGCACTCCGACCTCCATGTAAACGTGTCATTTTCAGTTCAGCTACACACGCGCCGTCTTCTACAATTCCGCAAACAATGCTTCTGCTCACGCTTTGTTCGCTTTGTCCCTCAATTCCCATTGTGAGTCGCTTACTCTGACAGCTTGTCAGTTGTTGTCAATTAATCGCTGAGATTTTTCCATGCGAGAAAGAAACACTTTTCACACTTCCAGCAGGACCTGTAGTAATTAATGATTAGAAAACAGAAAAAAACAACATACTCACTCTATTCATGACTAGATTAGTATGCTATTTAGTAGCATTAAACTAATTACCAAACCCAAGAATATGCACTGATGTAATTGGCAGCTAAATTTATAATCAGTGATAGATTGTGAGTAACTGTCTTCAGACATTTCAAAATCAAGTTCAAATTCATGCTTAGTGGTGCTTTTAAAGTCATCAAAGTATTAGTCACTTAACACTTCGAAACAATAAACTGAAGATGTTCAGATCTGAAGCCATTTAACACACTGGACTCTCATCATTAATGACTCATTCACACACTGGACATTTTTCTGTTATTGTTCATCAGCCTTCATTCGAACATCCTTATGAAAGTGAAATGAAAGGTCCACAGAGCACAGGTCATTTATGCATGATTGGAGAGTTCATTAAGTGATACAGTCTACAATATACAATAGCACTCATAGAGTCACAGTTTTGTTATATCAGGTCACAGTAACAAACTATATTAGTATGCCATGCAGTGTGTAGATTCTCACGCATCCATGTTGTGGTTATTCTAAATTAGTAAATTGAAGGCAACAATTTCTTTACTTGGTTGTTTTTTCAAGTAACAAGAAAGGAAGTTCAGTTACCGTTACTTTCAGCAATTAGAAAAAGCTCACAGTGTAAAGTGTAGCAGAGATTGATTAAAAACAGCTGAACATATTCAAGTATATATTGTTTCTCATTATTTTTCCATTTAGAGGACACATTTGTTCAAAGCATGTTACAAGTCAATGATGACTGATGAGCATATCAGGGGAAACGGGGAGGTTCGGTGACTTGCCCAAATACGTTTCAGCACATGGCAGGGTTAGAAATATGAGCTTCCGTTTTTCACCTTAAAGCTGACCTCTTTAACACTGAGCCACAGGCATCTGAACATGTGATTTCCGTGCTGAGACATGCTTCTCCCACCAGGAAGTGAACCCTGTCTGTCCAAGCCTATCCACACATCATCAAGGTTTTTGTTTTGCACCGCTGGCACATTGACATCAAAACTAAAGTCTTTCTAGAGTTACGGTTTTCTTATGACAACTTGTTTTACCATAAATTTTCATTTTAATTATTTTATGTGCCCTCTTGATCCTGTTCAGAGTCATGGACAGCGTGCGCCTGCTTCCAGCAGTGAACAGGTATAAGGCAGGACACATATCTGTTCACTAGTCAATCAACCAGTTACAGATCCATCATAAAGTACCTGAAGAAAACCCATGCATGCACACAACGAATATGCAATTTCCACACAGAAAGGTCCCAACCAGGACTTATGCAACATTAAATTTATCAGAAAGGGTGATGGATAAGAGGAAAAACATTGACAACCAAAGGGAAAGCAGTAGCAGCTGCAGCTCAAATACATTTTATTCCTGTTTTCTCTCCTTCATTTGACTCAGGCTCTATGAAAAGAGACAAGTTGTTGTAGGTTTAATCATATAGAGATAAAAAGTTTGAAATATATTACTTGTTTCTTTATTTTTCCTTTGAACGCAGCAGTTTTTATATTGGTGGTGTGTTCAAAGGAAAACACAGTCAGGGTTCAAGTTAGAAAATGTTTTAGAAAAGAGCCGTTTGAGTAATTCACGCATGATACCATTACTTTTCAAATGTTGTCAGAAAAATGCAAAGTAGTGCAGGTGTAAAAAAGGTTTTAAAGGGAATCCATCTGGTGATGAGCATGAGTAAAACACAGACAGAGGGAACTGACAACAAACTGAGCACACATCCTGATCAGGTAACAAGACTTGGGTGGGAAAAAATAGATTCTAATCTCACTGCAGATTGTAAAATGTCATGAAATGAAACTCTGAGTGGGTGGAAACAAGCGCTACATGTATTTTGTGACTATCAGTAATAAGTATATTATTACAGGAGGATTCTTTTGGATCATTTTGTTGTGTTACCATGGTAATCCTAAAGATGGGGCTCTTCTGCCTGCGGTCGACACATGTGAGTTTTATTTTAATCCAAGTCAGGATGTTTTACTAAAAGTAATCTTGTAGATTTTAATGTTCAAACTTATAGCAGAATAAATTTTAATTAAATAAAGAACAAAGCAGATGATTAAAATAAGATGAAATACATTGTTTAAATTTGCTGTCTCATATTAAAGACAAACCTTTTGAATGTGATTATTTCACAATTTGCAGTTTGACTGTTTAGAGAGAGAAGATTCTCACATCATCTAAAAAAACAGAATTAAAAAAGGAAAAAGCAGCGTGAAAAGACAAAACAGCAGAGAGAAAAGTTTTTAATAAAATACGAAGTACTGTAAATACAAAAATGAAATTAAGAAATACACAGCCAGGAAAACATTTCATGGATTTTAACTGCTGTTAGGCTCTTCATGCACATTTATCAAAATGACTGACATTCAAGTAGCAATGAAAGAAATCCTTATACAGTATGCATGTTTCTTTCAAACCCCCAAACTTCTTTGTGTAGTTAATAACATTTAAATTGTTTACTTAATGGGAGAAATAAGATCTTTGTCTTAAGCAAAAAGGGTAACAAAATTTTAAATTACAAATTTAAAATGTCATTCTGGATTTCTGCTCATAGTTCTGTCATTAGAGTAGAGTTTCATGTTTTGATCAAGTTTGTCCTTCAGATCCATAGTTTAATATAATATTTTGTCCCATTTTATCTTTTAGCAGAGTAAGGCAGATTTTGTGTACACAATTATATTTTTCTTTTCAGAGCTAACCATTTTATTTAAACATTAAGATGTATTTATTTGTACTCTTAAACCACAGTGACCTCTTGTGGATAAAATCTACATGTATAATGAGAAGCTGTTGAAAAACATGATGTTTTGAGTGAGTTTTTCAGAACAAGACACAGAACATGTTTTTTTTGTTGTTGTTTGATTTTTTTGTGGGGAGGGGGAAGCTTTGTGTTTTATTTCTATATCATTAGTGATAAATGTGCTGATAATAAAGAAACTAAGAAAAAATTCCAGTTATTGGCATTCTGGCTTGTTAATCACTGGCATTTTCAGTTGGTTCAGATAGCATTTGCTGCTGGTGACGCTACAGGTTGAACTCCCCTGACCCTGAACAACAGCCAGTATATTGGTGTTGTTTCCAAGGTCCCTCTCTCTGAAGCTGTTATATGTACAGCAGCAGAGCTCGCTGTTTGAGGAGCTGCAGGTGTGAAAGTGTAACTGAGAGAACATGTACATCTGTCCTTAGTGAGCAGGGTGAAAATTGTTATTCTGCTTTCTGCTCTCATAATCTGTACAAGCTTATATTTATTTTGCAGTTAAAGCTGCATGAATTTGGATATTTCTGGAAAAAATATTTTTTTCACCACCTATTTTTTAATCTTTGACCGAGCTAATACTGTTTTTAAATCTAATCTACAGTAAAAAGTGAAAGTGATATAATTAAAATACTTTTTACATATTTATATTATGTCCTCTCTTAGGAATCTCAGCTGGAACTACAGATCTGCGGAAAAGTCTTGAGAAAAGATCTTCCTTCACAGACCTTATGGAAATATTTTGGGACTGGACTGAAAATGAAAAACTTTAATTCAAACGAAATCTTTAAACATTTTAGGAGAAGTAGTGCTCAGTACTATAGTCAGAGCATACCTAAATGGGTATACTTAGCCAAGACACAAAATCCCACATTTTAAATGGATTGATAATTTAAGAGTTTTCCAAACCTTACAGCTCTTGACTCACAAAATACCAATAAGGAGTGATCCTAATTACCACAGGTTCAAATATACAAATGTTTTTAAAGAACAAGTAAAGATGACACTACATATAGACCCAGTTACCTCTGTTTCATGTCCATATAATTGTTTTCATCTTTGATAGCAATCAGCATTTGTCAGCATTTCCCTCTTTTTACTGAACATAAAAGGCTGGATCTGTTTTGTTCAATAAGAATATACCTGCTGCAAGGCATTTTATTTCTCACTTAATTTTCATGACACTTTCAAAGAATTTAACTCAAGTCATAAAATACATCCTCATTGCGTTATATTGTTAGGTGCACTGCTTGAACTACTTTAAATTACTGGCATCAGTGCCATCATTTGACTTTTTATGTTTAAGGAAAAATGGAAACTGTGTGCTGAAATATCTTCCTTCAAACTAACTGTGACACAAACTGGTAAAGTTTTAGTGTTCGTATTTAGGGATTGTTATATTTTATTAAACTGATAATTATTGTAATGTTTAAAAGAAAGATACTGATATTTATAGTGATTATGAAGAATAAACCAGAGCCATTTACTACAGTCCTTTCCTGACAGGCTCTGTTCATAAGAAACTCTGTGTGCAGACAATGAGAACATACTAAATTCTAATATGGCATCCCTACCACTTGTGTCAGCTAGTCGAAGGATCATGCAAAAATTCAAGATAGATCTGAATTTGACTATCTTAATAAAGTTGTGTTTGCAAGAGCGGCACGTCTCTGTAAATCCATTTCATGAAGAAATGAAATATTTAGCTTGACAAATAGACTGTCGAGCAACTCCAAGAAGACTTTGATGGAAACTGAAGATTCATTCCTGCATGGAGGTTTTCCCTCTTCATAAACCAGTTGCTATAACGTAGATGTGTATTACATGTGTTTATCAGGCTTCATAAGCAAAAGTGGGATGATGTCAGCCATCTAAAATAAATCAAATTTTGTTACATGATATCTTCAAGTGAGATGACCTCATTTAATGAAAAAAGAAAAGTAACTCCATTTATAGATTTCAGGGAAATCGTTATGTGCCCCTGTCCTTCCATACCTCCAAACACACAATGCAGAGGCCAGAGAAATGCAGCTGTCTTATTGTGTATATGTCATGCATATTCGCAAAAAGACAGCAATACCTTTTGCACTGGATTGCAGTTGAATCTACTATTTTCACACCAAATTACAAAAACATCAATGGCACAAAATAAGACAACAAAATCAATTGAAAAATCTTTACAGACCCAAATATGTACTGGCAGTCTATTTACAGCCAGTGCACTTAAATATAGTTCAAAGACATGAATCACTTTATGTGTGTTACTTTCTTTGTGACATGGAGGTGACCCCCGTTTATGATTTACATGCAATTCTTCCCATCAGTCCCTGACAAGTCTTTTAGTACACCAACTGCATACCGTCCCTCAGATGGTTCACATTGTGAGCGCATGAGGTAATGAGAGCAACTTGGTTAAGTATACTACACATGTGCAAAAAAATCTAGCCTAGTTGAAAGCACAGGTGGTGCTAAGTGCTGTTTATGTGCATGGTGCAGATTGCTGATAAAGACACAGCCATCAAAATGACTCTACATGTACTTCTATTCTGTTCTCTCATACTGAGACCATGCTGGCCCTAGAACTTACATATGTTGATGATTTTTTGTGGTAGAATAGCAATGTTTCATTAAGGCAAGTTAATAGTATTGCAGACAGGAAATTATTGTCCCTAATGTTTTGTGATAAACACTTATTTTATTGAGAGAGTGATATGGAAGCTTTTTAAGTGGTGGTATACAAGAAAACTTACATGAAACCTGCCAGACAATAAAAATGATTAATGATTTAGAGTTAAATCATCAAATATGATATAACATTTCACCTAATGTTGCAGAAGAGTATATCAAGTACCACATAAGTGCGCAAGATTGTAACAACATGGCATCATGCTGCAGAGTTAAATGACAGAGAAATGTAGGTCCTTCTGTGGCACCTATTGCTTCAGTCGTGGCATAGCCATTCCTTCGCCAAATTTAGAAAATGTCTCCCTTGGTTACCTAATGCACCTTGTGACACTGTGACAAGGTTATCCACAGAACATGCATCACACAAATGTGATGCTAAGTATTTCAAAGAAGGTTAGCTGTATGTTTTTCAAATGCCCAGTCATGTTTGTATGATTGATGGCATGAGTGAATCTGCAGATGGGACTTCTGAATCCACACAGAGCTTCATATTGTCGACTCCTTCTAGAAGAGGAAAACTTGAGAAATCAAAGGTTGGAGGTCATTTTCTACAATCAGATGAATCGTGCACACTTTGACAGAATTTTTATTGATTCATATTTGAAACAAAGTGTGAATGATTTGTTCATTTTACTTGTATTGAAGACAAAAGCATAACAGCTAACAAAATCTGATTCTAAATATTCTAACTGAAATGTTTTACAGTGACAGAAATAAATCTTAGGAAGTTTAATTTATGAACACAGAGCAGGCACCTGCCACAGTGAACCACACAACATCATTACATCTAAGCCCCAACTGTTATCTGGAAGAAGGCCTTTGCTTCTTTCACCCTGGGATGGTGCAGTTGCTTCTCAGTGACCATTCCATGCTTGCATGAGATGAACCATAAAAAATTGTGTTGCTAATAAATTCTGCTTGACAGTCATTGCCGTTTCGGTGAGTATATGTTTTCACTGCAGTCCCACTGCATGACGCAAACCGGCCAAAGGTACACCGACAAACAACAAGAATTTTCTCATAAACTGCATGATGCTGTGAGCGACACAGTAAGAAATTTCATTGTTAAGCATGAAGGATGAAAAGGAAGCAAAGTTCAAAAACAGCGTGACAAACGAGGCCCTTCGCAGAGGTGTTGAAAGACAAGTTAGTGAATTGTGGTGGAGGTGGTGTCATTGCAGATGCCTGCTACCATTGATGCACTGGAAATGTGACATCAACATCAACAGTGAAATTTGCTCATCGATGACTGGGGAGGGCAACCCTGTATATAAAGGAGAGTGCCTTCCTCCGACGAAAGGCTTATCATCAACTTTATCTTCTTCTTCAGATTGTTACAGAGCTATTTCAAATAAACCCAACAAACTTTTTCTTCAGCTTCAGGACAAAAAATCTGGTAAGACTTATCATGATGGTGCATAAGTATCTGAATAAGTCATTGTACAACTGGACTTGATCAGAAAAAAAAATTGGTGCTGCGTTGGGATGCAGTGAAAAGCTTTTGCTAACCAAAAAAAAAATATTAAATTTGTTTCAGGTCTCAATATGCTTTTATTAAAGCATTTGGAAATGTTGGTTCTGATCCTCTTCTTTATTAGTATGCTTACACAGGCAAACCCACTGAGGTAAATTTTCTCTTTAATCTGGGTGTTCATTTAATGAAACATAAATACAACTGCAGTATTTACTTGTTGTATTTTTCTGTTTCTTCAGAAAGAGATCCATCAGTGAGGTTCAGCTTATGCACAATGTTCGGGAACACAAGGAAGTGGGAGACAGACAGGACTGGCTTCAGGAAAAGTTAAAGGAAATTATTATTTCCAGCCCCAAACCACAACAAGTGCAAGCAGGAAATGTTAAAAAAGTTTCTCCATAAGGATGTTTTAGGCCTAAGACATAAAAAAGTTACAATTTTTTTTTTCCAGATAACGAACCAAGCTCCATGGTTCTGTGCTTCATTATTTATTTATTTGTTTGTTTGATTATTTGATCATCTATTTATAGTTAACTTATTTATACGTTTATAAGTAATTTATAGTTTATTTTTATTTGTTTTGGAGGAGGTTTTCTTTCTTTTATTTGTTTGTTTTATGGTAGTTTTTTTGTAATTATTATTTTTTATTTATTTTATTTTATTTATTTTTTATTTACATCATATCTTCCTTATTTTAAAAGTTAAATAATCAGTTAGTTAGTTAGTTAGTTAGTTAGTTAGTTAGTTAGTTAGTTAGTTAGTTAGTTAGTTAGTTAGTTAGTTAGTATTGTGTTGTGGAATCAAGGACCAATAAAAAAGCCAATCTTATTCTGTATGTTTTGAATGTTTTATGTCGCTACAAATTTGTGTTATTTTTTCTTCATGTAAATACATCTAAGAATGAATAAATAAGACATGTTTATTGTAGCAAATCAACAAGATGTTTTTTTTTCTTTTGTTTGGTATTTTCTTGAAGTGTTTTACTGTTCAGGTTTTTTTTTTTATTTACCTAAAAATTAATTGGTCTACATATACAGTCAAAAGTTCCTCCTAAAAAAACTTCCCTTTTTTATTTGTTTGAACTTCACAATCTTTTAAACTTGGCTTGCAAGTAAATATTAGCACTACAATTTACATGCATAGTATATAAAATACTCTATAAGTTTTATAATGTTTTTTATGCACCGCAAAAGAAAGAAATAAGTAAATATTATGTTTGTAAACATTGTCCTGATTCTAACTAAGTGATCATAGTTTATTTTCATCTTCATTACTCAACTGATTTGTCCAGTTTATTCTTTTCTGAAAGGTTGTTCTGGATCCTATTATCCACAACACAAGCTATTACTTCTGACAATGTACCCATTTATCATCTTAGTCAATGAACAGCTTGTTTTTCAACTACAAGCCTGATATCTGTTGACGATTATCGTCATAGTTATGTTTTTTTATTGTGTTAAGATGAGTTAAACAAAGTGGAAACATAATACTGAAGCCCAGAATTCTTGCTCAAAACCACTGTTCTCAGTTTCCTAAAATGATCTTTAGACACATCTCTGTTAATAATGCAAACTTATATTCAGTTTTTTATGAAACCGTTGTAGAACAGGTTTAACGTTCATATTAATTTTAATGCCTTTTTGTGTTAGCACATTTCAATTTTCCATATACGTATTTTATATAAGTGTGTCTGTTTATGAAGTTTAATGTGAAGCAAATATGTGGAGTGGGGAAAACACGCAAAGTATCGCGAGATTTGTAATAGCTACTTCTATTTTGATTTCCTTTTTAGGCAAAAGTGAAAATTGTTCTACCAGTTGTTGAAAAAATATATATTTTTAAGTCCATCTAAAATAAATCTCACTTTTGAGGTAAAATCATCCCAAATAGCAATTGTAGCATTAAAGACAAAACTGTAACAGCTAAGGTTTGTGGCTCCGTGTGCGTCAGCACGTAGAGCCGTCAACGGTTGTTACGTTTTACGTCACCTGGGTGAGTGTTTTGAAAGGGATGGTTGGTTAGCTGGCTGTTGGGATTACAGCGGAAACCAGGGTAAGATAGGTAGGTTTTATGAAGTAATTTTGATACATCTTCCGGGACTGTTAAAAACGTGTATCACTACTGTTAAGGTTGGTTAACTGTTCACACTATCGTCGAGGAATATTAGCTCAAACGCTGTTAGAATGTGCCGCTAACAAAGACAGCTAATGTTAGCCACGTATGCTAACGTAGCAAAGTATTTAGCTAATCGTAGGCTGACTCAAATTACCGAGACGTTCTTTACAATTTGCTTAGATATTAATAGATTTTTTGCAGCTATACCAATATTGTTCGTTAAGCTTAATTTATGTAAATGTGGTTAGAACACGTGCGGTAGGTATATATTAGTTAGGTTAGGTAGTTTGGGGGTTGCTCTACTAGAGTCTAACCGGGGGGACACAACTAACTTGTTTATGTTTACTGCTGACCAGATGATGAACGGTGAAAGATCCAGACGGGAGTCCCCCCTTTACGGGTAATGGCAGCACGTCTGCAGTCATATGACAGCAACTCCAGTGATACCGAAAACTGGGAACGAAACGCGACAAGCCGACCTCGCAAACTCTGCAAGCATTCGAGGTAAGTCACGTGAAAATGTCTGAAATCTTCTGAGGAAAATTGTACCCATTCTAAGAAAGACATGCTCATGTCCATGCTGGTTTTCACAATACTTAAAGAATAACAAAATGCGAATAGCTCAGATCTGAGATAAAAACAGCTGCTTTATTTGTCTAGTCTTTTTTTGGTACCCAGTGAATACATTATTATTGTTGTCTTCATGTAGGTAGAAATAATTATTAGAAGGCTTAGAGTTGGTGAGCGAGTTGTTTTTCTGGTTGTTGACATGTAATTTTTCTCTGTGATAGGTTAAGTCGAGTCACTAAACACTGCTTGTTTTTGTTGTTGTTTTTTTATTTTATAACAGCGCTGAATATGTTTAGATCACTCAAGTGCAACAAAACACATTTTGTTTGTGAGTCAGATTATGAATCAACAGTAAACTGTGGTTTGTGTGTAACTCTATTATTAGAAACTTTCCAAATGTGGTTGGTCTAGTTGTTCTGGTTGTTGCATATGTTTTCAAGCCCTCTTTTCTTGTTTATATGCAATACTGCAGGTTATTTTTTTACACGTCCTAAAATGATTGTCTATAAAATACAATGAACCCATATTTTGTCTTGTGTTTTGATTGTCTGTTAATGGTGAAACTTCATAGCGGTGAAATAAAATAGGCACTCTTGCTTGTGAAAAGCGAGGGCAACATTACATATGCTTTTGTGTTGAAAAGCAGCAGTCAGGCCAGAGCTTCTCGAGTGGAGGCAGAACAGAGGAAGATGAGCCTGCATGGTGCCAGCGGGGGTTGTGACCGCTCACGTGACCGCCGTCGTTCTAGTGACCGCTCCAGAGACTCCTCACATGAAAGAGAAGGGCAACTCACCCCCTGCATTCGGAACGTCACTTCGCCCACCCGGCAACACAACAGTGGTGAGTATGCATGGGAGGTATAGAGGGCTTGTATAAATGTCATGTCTGAGTATAGCAACTCTGCAACTCACTGCTTAGATGTGATTTATATGTCTGATCTGTTTAGCTTGGATTTGTTTTATGCAGTAGCTTGTTGCTTGGGCTAAAAATGCACAGAGCTTTTTTCCTGTCTGATTGTTTGTGACTGTTTACTCAGACATCAATCTATAATCTTTGTTATAAATACAAATAATATTTCTTAGTAACTAGGTTACGTTTTAATTTGCTGTTTGCTGTATCAGTTTGGCTCCGAAAGGAAAGCTGATTTCTATGAGTCCTTGTCCTTCCTGTGTGTCCTGTAGACCGTGAGCGAGATGGCCCGTCATCGAGGCCTAGTAGCCCAAGGCCTCAGAGAGTTTCACCCAGTGGTTCCAGCAGCAGCGGGGTGGTGAGCAGCCGCAACAGTAGCTTGTCCAGTACTGATGGCACCTTCAAAAGCTTGGGAGCTGGAGAAATGGTTTTCGTCTATGAGAATCCCAAAGAGGGTGGAGCAAATGCCACTGTTGGAAACCGAAACGTTAGAAGCTCAGAGAGAGTCACCCTGATCGTTGACAACACGCGCTTTGTTGTAGATCCTTCCATCTTCACTGCACAACCCAACACCATGTTGGGCAGGTACTGTACACTTTAATCCTCATCACTGTTTGTGTTTTACTGAAAAAGCCACAAGATCTGAAGATATTCTTCTCATTTGTATAATGTAGTGCCAGACAAAAGTTCATTTTAGATGTCTAGGTGTGTCCAAGCTTTCAGTGTCTAGAATATACGTTTTAATTTATTTAAATATTAAAGTTCTCAACATTTGTTTCCTTTGTTGTTGTTTTTTTGTTTTTGTTTTTTTGAGAAAATGAATTCATTATTTTTATTTTTTCAGAATGTTTGGATCTGGAAGAGAACATAATTTCACAAGACCCAACGAGAAGGGGGAGTTCGAGGTTGCTGAGGGCATAAGTTCAACAGTGTTCAGAGCAATTCTGGTTAGTTTCATTGTAGTATGTTTTCTATTTATTGAAATGTTTGTAGACCAGCAGATACACAGCTCTGATGCGTCAATAATTTATGCCTTCAAATAAACCATGAAGCTAAAGGAAACCTTTTTATGGTAGTTTAAAGAAACCGAACATGCATACCTTCGTCGGGGTGGTTTTTACAGTAACATTCTTTGATTATAACTGTTTTACATTCAGCTTAATGTCTCTAAAGCCTGTGATTGGTTTGCATAAATCTATATTTAGACTAACCGCAGGAAATTGTAATTGCCTTTGTATTAATTAGAGCAAGTGGTACACAGTTTACTGAAGAAGTTGCTCGTAGGGTTTTTTTTTACGGTTGTAATTAAATGAGATCTCATTTTATAATCAGATTTATCTAAAATTAAACCTATTTTATTTTTTAAAAATAAGAAAACAGGATTATCCTCCTATGAGCTCCAGGTCTGACATCAAACTAAGCTGCACAGTATTGTTGTACATAGCTAATTAAAAGCTGCTAATAATTAACTTAAATGTAATGTCCTGACTTACTGCAAGTTACCTTTTTGCTTTTCAGGAACCCCTGTAGTAACAGTTTAACAAATTGTAGTGAATAATTTATGCAAAGTGAATCTCTGAGCTCTCTGTTTGATGGCAAAACCCTCAACCAAAAGCCGAAACTGTTGTAAAGTTCTTTATATGGTTTTATGTTAACACCCTCTTTGATATGCTTGATTTTTTTGTGTGTGTACTTTATGTTATTGGATCATCGTTGTTTGAAATGACTGCCTTCTTTGTGATTTCTATCTAATTGATAGGATTACTACAAATCTGGGATAATCCGCTGTCCAGATGGAATCTCCATCCCTGAGTTGCGGGAGGCGTGTGACTATCTATGCATCTCGTTTGACTATAGCACCATCAAATGCAGAGACCTCAGTGAGTCCTTTTTTTTTTCAGGATTTTGCTGATAGTGTTACACATTAACGAAGCTTTACCCCGTCGCTTTTGGTTTCTACAGACTCAGAAAAGGGATTCTTGCATTATTAATAGTGTTTATGCTGGCCGTTTTCTCGTTTTTGCTGCGTTGTGTGTGGAAGAAAGCTTCCTGAAAACTGGGTTTATTGTTTAGACAAAACACTTGAAATTAAATGGCTTAAATGCGGCTGACGTGAAGGCAGTTGATTTACTTTTGTTAATTAAAACACATTCATTCGTTGGAGTTCTTCAGCTTAGATTGAGTTCAGACTTAAAGTTTATGGGCTAATGCTGCCATCACCCTCTTTAAAAGGTGGCCCAGTTTTCTGAGATTTTTTTTACTTTTATTCTTCAACAAGCCTCTGATGATTGTGGCAAACAACTTAATCTTTGGCTCTTCTAGAAAAATCTTTTCCCCCCAGAAGGCTTCAAACCCGAGTTGAGCTGTGTCTTTTAGGGGAAATGGAGATCCTGGGTTCTTTTTTGGCACCAAATAATTGATTTCCTCTCAGCTTTCAAGAGAAAAGTTTGAGTCTCATTACAGACTATAGCAAAGTGACTTTGAATTTACCCAATAATTGGTTGTATTTACTGCACACTTTTGAGCCTTTTTATTTATTTTTTTTCCTGTGTTGATGCAATTTTCTTTGCTCGGCAAGTTCTTACTGTGTTTTTCTTCATTAATGCCGTTTGTCTTACAGTTTTTGCCCCCAGAAAATGTGATTTTTTTTTTAAAAAATCATTGAGTCTTAACAATATCAGGACATTTATGACCATCATTTTCACAGAGTATTTGACCAGAACAATATTTCTTGATTCTCATCCTTTTTCTTTATGTACAGTAATTCTGTGCAGGGATTGTAAATATGCTATTTCAACAAATATAAATAACAATCATCAAAATGTAAAATTCCATAGGCTGCAGTTCTAAAAACAGGTCAGGTTTAATTCTAATTCTTTAGAGTTCTGTTTGAAAAGATCCCATCTTCTTCCATTTTTTTTTCCTTCATTAGGTGCCCTGATGCATGAGCTGTCCAATGACGGAGCTCGGCGTCAGTTTGAGTTTTACCTTGAAGAAATGGTTCTGCCTTTAATGGTGGCCAGTGCTCAGAGCGGCGAGAGGGAATGTCACATCGTGGTCCTCACAGACGATGACGTGGTGGACTGGGATGAGGAGTATCCTCCACAAATGGGCGAAGAGTATTCACAGAGTGAGTCCCTAGTAGCACGGAAAACAGACAAACAAAACAAAAGAATTATCTGTAATAAATAATGCATTTTTTTTTTCTCTTTTCAGTCATTTACAGCACAAAACTGTATAGATTTTTCAAGTATATAGAGAACCGAGATGTTGCCAAATCAGTTTTAAAAGAGAGAGGATTGAAGAAAATCAGACTGGGCATTGAAGGTATGTTGAACTGTGGGACAATAAATGTGGTTAAATTTGAGTTTTGCAGAAAATCTGTTGTTCTTAGAATTGATTTTATTGTAGAAATAAAGCTGAAGGTTTAAATGAAATACAAGTGAAATACTAGATGGAAAAAAGGTGCTTTTTGGGGACTTTCCAATATCATTTATCAGTAGCTGTTTTATAGTGTACCTACTCTGCTGTCATTTTATTTATATATTGTCACACACAACAAATGTCATCTCAGGGCACTATACAGAAAAAGAAAACTGGTCTAACACAAATTTGATTCCAGTTTACGTCTCATTCTCATTATAACCTCTTGTAATTCATGTTCAGATGCCAGTTTTGGAACATAAAATGTGTTTCCTGTGTCTACATTGTAAGCATACTATTTGGATTAGGGCTACATGAATTATTTGTTGTCTTTGCTAGAAAACTATGAAGTAAAATGAGTCACTTTAATGTTTCTTAAACAAAAATCATAACTAATCTGGGAAGTGGCTCAAAATATAAATGTATTCACTTCCAAAACGGGTGAGAAACTGTTTGAGAAGTTGTTGCTTAGATCACTGAACTTGTAAGTTAACTAAAATAATGTCTGCATCAATAGGTTACCCCACCTATAAAGAGAAAGTCAAGAAGCGTCCAGGAGGTCGTCCAGAGGTCATTTACAATTATGTCCAGAGGCCCTTCATCCGCATGTCCTGGGAAAAAGAGGAGGGCAAGAGCCGACATGTGGACTTTCAGTGTGTTAAGTCCAAGTCCATCACCAACCTGGCAGCTGCAGCCGCTGACATCCCCCAAGACCAGCTGGTAGTGATGCACCCCGGCCCACAAGTTGATGAACTGGACATCCTACCCAATCATCCACCCAGTGGGAACCACTACAGCAACAACTACAGCAATGAGCCTGATCCTGATGCACCTTCACCTGCTGTTTGAGGACTCTGGTCCTCTATCAATGCCTCTGCCCCTCTCTTACTCTTGTAGTCCTATTCCCAGCATGCTGCAGCATGGAGCGCCTGGGGCACCATAACCATATTGCCTTGACACCTCCTTTGCAGCCTTAGAGCCTCAAGAATCTGGGTGACTGTAGAAGAAGAAACTCGAGGAAATCAAGGCTGCTAAATGAAAGGGTTCACTGTTGTTTTCATTTTTTTTTTACTTGACCAAAGGAATTTATTTTTATTTGGGGAAAAAAAGTAAAACTGTTAGTATTAACATTATTATTATTATTATTTACAATGTTGTTGTACTATAATTTGATGGGTTTGGTTGAGCACTGTGTGGTGTCACTGTTTTCTTCCAGATTTTGTGTTACAGATAATTTTAGTTGTTTTTCTTTTGGGTGGCATACTTAAGGTGCTCAGAGGGGAAGACTTGTGAAAAGAGAAAATACATTCTCACCATTTACTGTCATGATCTCCAGCTGAACTCCTCACAGATGTCTTTGAACCTTATTATGGGATATGTTGTCATTGGCTGGATTTGATATGTGATGTTGCACTCCTCCCCACAGCCAAGATATTAAGCAGAGCACAGGCTGTTGTGGTCAGAGTCTTTTTGTGCAAAGCTTGAAATTGTTGTTTAAAATTGACTCATAAAATTCTGAAATAAAGGTCAAATTGAAGCATGTTGTGTTTGTTTGATGCATTTCTATAAAACATGATCATTTCTTTAGCAGGATTTATTCAGGGCATGTAAAACTTTAAAGTTCTCAAATTTCATTGTCCATTTTGACCAAGAATAGGCAGATGACGATCCTTATGGGGTTTTTTTTTTTTTGGATCACAGTTATTTTGTTTCCTTGCATAAGAAGAAAAAGCTAATAACACCAAAGGTGAATTGGACTGCATCTGCTGCATCAAATAAACAAATAAAAAAGCACATATGACTGTCCAGGTGAAGAACTGAGAGTAACCAGTGGTTAAAAGGTTTGCCTCTTATCAGACAGCAGTCGGTGCTTTAAAATGAGCTCTGTAATTGTAATCAATCAGCTGGCACAGTTTAAACTGGACAAATTGATAGATTGCTGTGAAACTTCAAGCAGACTGTGCAGGGCAATATCTGGTGACTCAAATGTCCACTTGAAATTGGCCCCAAAAGCAAGTTAATTCATCTCAGCCTCTAAGAAACGAAGCTGTGACTTGGCTAAAAGGAATGCAGGAGCATCTGTAGACGTGTCTCTTTTTTATTCTGCGTCTCATAACGTGATGCTGCCACTTGAGGGCAGCCTCAGGAAATGAGTCTGAACAATCTGCTGTGAGCTGCTTTGGTTGTGTTGGTGCTTTTAAGGGTCCAGGAGCTTTGCTCTGCTGTGGAAATGAAAGAAGACATATTGGACAAAGGTTTTGTTTGTGATGGAATGAAATCATTTAATGATTTTCAGTTTTCTTCTCATACAGGTCAAAAATACGACGGGAAATTTTGCACCCAAGTATGTTTTATTCAAAAACTGATAATACAGCAATAGTGAGTTTCTGCTGTAAAATGTTTCCATGTTACCTTTGATCAACAAACACATGATGTGAAGCAAGCTCTACACAAGTGATCATAATGGGATTTTGTATCGGTTAAGATGCATTGCTGGAGATAAAACTGACCAGAAGCCAGAAGATAGTTCAAGCTCCATCTATCAGTGGTCATCTATGGTCAAGGTTACGTTAGGCTGGTTATTGTTTGCTAAGTGACCTTGATATTGGGGGGGAAAAAAAGGTAAAAGTGAAAATGGCAGCTAGTAAATACATTTCTTAGGTCAGCACAACTAAATGAAGCAACAAAATGTTCCGTGTTTTTAGGAAAGCCACTTCAATGTGAAGAGGCTCATGATCAAACCAGAGCCTTGTGTTTCCTGAACTACATATAATTTATCCAAGCTGTAACCGACTTGTTTTAAAAAGATCATTTCTAGAAGACATTTTGCACATTTTAGCCTCAACTGGTATCGACCAAATGATGGCTCTAAGTGTAACCATTACAATCATGTCATCTGATCATGACAAATATGCATCTAAAAATAATTATATATTGTGTTTTTTGTTTTGTTTTTTTCAGCATATGGCCTTTATGGACCTTAAAGAATATTTTAGCCATGTGTCAGTTCTTCTGCTCCATTAACTGAGCTTCATGAATGAAAAATGCACATGAAAAGATTTTTTTTTCCAGTTTTGCCTTTTGTATGAAGATTGGGTGAAGTCTTTTGGAAAAAGAACCCAGCTGTACAAAACAGCACTGTAATAGACAAGTACGAATAATCAAGTCAAAATGAAAGAAGGAAAAAACGAGTGCAGGGTTTTTGTCCTCCAAACTTTGATAAAAAAAAAAATTATGAGCAATTATTAGCTATTAGCACAAAGCAGAGCACAATCTGAAAACTGAGTCTAATGGAGCATCCATCTAACTATAAATGCCTTTGTGCTGTAGGGCTTTTAAATGGGTAACGTCACAAAATCACAAAATTATTCTCACCACCTGATGACAGCAGAGGCACAACAAACTGATTACAAACTATAAATCACAGGCTGTATACACTGTATTATGGTGAAAACACAACTGGCAACATTTCCATCCTATCAGACACTGAAATGGTTCAATCTTATTGTCGTCCTTATTGTCGTTCAGTCACTTCAGTCCCAAATTATCAGTATTTTTATTTTTCAAATCTTGCATCAAAGTTTGCAACTTTTAAAATGCTTCTCATTCAGCATGCAGGACTCGACCCTACGGTATAAACGGTATATATGGCCAACCTTATATATACAGTATTAATCTCACTGTATGAACTACATTCAAAGACTCCAAAAGTATTAATCATAAAAATAAAAAAAACACAAAATCTTCTGTTTGTTTGTTAGTTTATTGTGCTTTTCTTGTCATCAGGACAGACAATGTGCAGGTCTATAGTCCTCTAGTTATAGTCCTCTATTACTATTTTCAGTCTTTAATTCAGTTAATTACTTTTTAAAATTCATTAAAAATACATTTTGGAGATTTAGATTTTTTTACTTGCACACATCAACATTCTAGCATGATGTAAATGTTCACACACTTTGTAAAAACTCTGATTTAAACCCACCTGGAATACAAAGTGACTTGTTCTTTGTCGGGTAAGTCAGTGTTAGATCCATTTATCACGTCCCCACTGTTAAATGGATCTGACATGATGATGGTCTCACGCAGTTACAGGTTCACAGTCAGACTGCAGCCACATGTCAGCGCGTTCAGATCTTCATCCTTTGATTGGCTGTTCCTGGGAAGTCCAGCTCTGCTGCCATTACGACTCAGGGTGGTCGGATTTAGCAGATGTGACAGCCTGCTACTGTTACACTACATTACATTCAGTTCATTTAGCAGATGCTTCATATTTAAGTTGTTTTATGTTTTACTTTGAACTTTCTCAACTAATTCGATAAATGATTAAACCAAATGGTCTAAGCTCATTTTTATTTTTTTTTAAATATCTGTTACAGTGCTTTTGAGGCTGTTAGACCTTAGCTAGGATAACTCACTGAAATTACATCTGCAGCTTTTAAGTGGACACTATCCATCCTGCTAACACACAAACCGATCAAAGTTTTTTAACAGCTGGGTGAGGACAGGCTCTCGTGTCTTCTAATTTAATATAAAGAGATGAGAACATGAAACATTATCCTGTGTTGAACTCTATCCATCTGTGTCTTTGGAGGATTTTATGTCAGAGCATCATAAAATGTGTGAAATTAAATTTAAGAAAGAGTGGGTGGCTTTAAAGTTGTGTGAAACTGTAAAATAAAAGGTCTTGAAGGTGATTTAACTGAATGAAATATCTATTTTTTTTACTTTTAGTGTTTCAAAATATTTTTTACAGTGTCTTAACTGGTTTTCCTTTCAATAATTTACATGTCAGAAACGTAACAACATTTAACAACACTATAGCACCTATAGCAACACTATAAGGTGTTAAAGTGAAGGATTTCAAACTCCTGCAATTGTCGATAATGTTTGATCACTTTCTGTAACATACAGATATTTACTTCAGGCTCGGAAACAAAGAGGGTCCTCTGACAACAAGCTTAGATCTTTTTTTTGACAATTTATCATTTATCTGCAAAGGAAAAAAGTCAGAGTTCAAATTCATAAATAGCCTCATTCTTGACATGTTTTATAATCAAAGGTTATTTCAGTTTTGTTTGAGAGTGATAAGAAATGAATTGAATTGAGTTGGTTTTCTGATAGTAGTTTCATAGTATTCTAAGACAATTTAATTGGTTGTTATCACTGTTTCTTCCTGGGTTCCCAGCAGTCTCCACTAAAAAGCAGTTAGAAGAGCTAAAAATGGACCATTAAACAGTTGAATCGAGATGTTGCACGCCACACAAGACTCTGGATTTCACTGAATTGTAATATATCTGTGTTTTTTAGTTCACTTTATATCTGCTTGTTTTCTGTTACTGCTGATGCTGAAGATTTTAGCTTTAATAATTCCCCACAGATTTGGATTTATGAAGTACACACTGGTTGTCTGTCACGTACACCAGTTACATACATATATATATAAAAGAACAAAATGATTTCCTAAAACTGTTTGCTATCCACCATGAGATCATTCTAGTACAGTAATTTGTGTGGGTGTGGGAGGTTTGGGGAGGGGGGGGGTTGGGTGATGTCAGACTGATGAAAATCAAATAACTGAATTGATTTTGTGATTTGTAACTTAAATATCACTTTACTTGACTTGGATATCTTTAATTTTTCCAGACTCCTCGGCGTCACAAACTGCAGAGATCGTCTCTTAGTTTTGGAGCTGGTGGTCCAAGTCTGAACCTGGTGGTTTAATTAAATTAGAGCCACCATTCACAATATGTAAATAGATTTTGAAAACCACTGACAGGCTTTATTTAAAGTCACAGTTAGAGCAGGATTTTTTTTAGTGCAATAGAATAGGTGAAAAATTAACACTTGTAAAATTTTAAAAATGAGTGAAAAAAAAAAATCTCTTTGCTTATTAAAGTTTATTTTGTTAAGCAGTTTCTTTGCAGTATCAGGTTTCCCACACTGTCTGGTCCCAGATGACTGGTTTCCATGACGACACTCCTTTTCTCCATAAATCAAGCCCCACCTTCTACTTGGGAAGCTTGCACTTAAGCCTGATGAGTGCTCTCCTGCGTCTGCATAATCCTCATCTGAGTGAATTTTTTTTTTCATTCTGTTTAATAGGAAACAGTATCTCTGTGTTCTTTAGCCTTTGTCTTTGAAACATTTTAAACAGACCTCTGGGTGCAAAAACACTAATTAAACAATCGTAGAAATTTGGACTGTTTTGTTTTTGTGCTGTCTTCTTTGAGCTGAGAAGATAAATAAAAAAACTTGCAAATCCACATTTAGGCGGTTTGCAAATTAGGAAAGAATCAAGAATCTTGCGAGAGTCTTCTCCTGTAAGTTTGCACATCTGATGATGCAGTTTGATCAGGGTTTTGTCTACATTTTTTCCTGAGAAGCCACAACGGATTAAACTAGTCTGGAAGTGGAAGTGCAGCTCTGTGGATCTAACTCTTCTACTTCTGAGGGATGTTCAGCAGCACAAAACTCACCTGAAGAGAGAGGGGATTTCAAATATAGAGGCAGAAAGCTTTGGGAGAAAAATTGCACTATAAAATCTGACTCAGTGTAAGACTATCTTCTTGTTTTGCAGTTTCTGAGCTGAAGATGCTGATCATTTTTTGTTTGTTTTCTTTGTATTCTAAAAACAATATTCCTGTATGCTCCTAACCTATACCACTTTATCATTATTTTTCTTTAGAAATATATAGAGCTTTGTTTAATTAAATCAAAGTGTAATTTTCAGGACAAGACACTGTACGTCATGCAAGTATCTTTCTCGGATAAAAACTTGCCAAGACTCAATTTGTCATGAATAATTGCTGCAAACTGACCTAATTTATTCTGATCAAAAAAAATCCAAGCTTTTCTAATGAGCTGACAGAAGCCCTGTGTTCCCAGGCAGTTCACCCAAGGAGCAGCTGAGCTTTGTGATTATGAGGAGGGAATAAGAAACTGAACATGTGTTCATTAAACCCAGTGACAAGGGACAAGAGGGGCCCCGGCATCCCAGACATGCATTTTAGATTCATTCTGACTGCAGCTGAAGAGCTTTCAACCCTTCTCTCCAAACATGGAGTGCTTATGTGGAACTGAATTCCATTGTGAGCTCCTGTCAGCTGGGTTTCAGTGCTAATTAGTGTGCATTTATTTGTAGAAGACTACTTATCATGTAGAGAACTTGAAGATGTAAGATGTATTTCAGTCCTGTTTTTACAAATGTCTGGATATTTGTAAATAAACCAAAACAAAATCATATCTAAAATGATGTAAACATGATATTTTTCACACTCCAGTTGCAATTCTGCCCTTAAAAGTAGCCACATTTACGTGTCAGGAGAGGTAACTTGAAGCCACAGTGCTTAAAACTGCAACATCAATGATAGCTTCTTGGGACTGGCTGCAAAGTAAATCTGATTTTAAAATATTCTCATTCAAAGTTTGTTCTCAAAACATTAAGTCAATGCATTTTTTTCCTACAACTCAAATTTTAAAATCATTGCTTTGATTCACTCTTTTTTGTCGGCCTTCTGGTTATCAAAAAAATAAAAAATAAATAAAAATATTTCCTTGACTACTATCTTTGCACCGTTGTTTATCCCACTAGCAATGTGGAAACAGAAGACAAGACCAGGTCAAAAGAAGAGATTTTATGATAATTGTCATCATCAGTGCATCACAACATTTCAAAAGTACAAAAGGGTGTTTTGTTTAATTCCACAGGGATACCTTTTGTTAGAGAGATCTTCAAATATCTTACAAACTTGTGAAAAAGTTTCACTTTGTGTTTTATTTTCTGTACCATCAAAAAATCAACAAGTCGCTTTGAGTATAAATGCTTCAACGAAATGTTTCATTTCTGTTAACAATCTGAGCACATTTCCTCACAATCCCTGTTGGCAGGTGTTTTAAAACGTGTGACTGCTTTGAGAGATTTTTTCATAGCAAACTGTAAGACATTGATATATTAAATAAGAAGTCTTTTTTGGCTCATAGACGCTGTTTTGTCTTGTTTACCACAGAGCTGCGATGAAGTGAAAAGACCTGCGTTTGTAACAGACAACTATTCAAAAGCTCTGAAAGTGTTGATCTGATGCCAGATCTTCAGTGGATCACATGAACAGCTGCTCACAAAACAGAAAGAAAAAAATGAACATCAAAGTTATTTGGTTACCTGATAAATGTTTATGTGTATGTCGTTGTTAGACTTTTTAGATGGAAGTTTTACTGTAAATGCAACAGCATGTTGATGAAACATTTTTCATCATCATCTTTCATCATTTTTCCCATAAATTTGAAGCCTTTTGCTCAAGTTGCAGTTTTGCTTTATTGAGTTAGTTGGCCAATGTAGCATTGATTAAATACGCTGTACATAAACAAATGTTTGACGTTTTTTTATTTTCCCAGCACCCCCCGCATTTAAAGGTGAAATATAATTAGAAACTTGACACAGCCTTATTGTTTTGATATTTCAGTCTACTTGGACCAGGGCGTACATGTTTTCAGGCAGGAATGGTGTGACCCACAAAAGTAATGCAACACAATCCATTCCCATTGTTTGTGAAGCTAAACTTTTCCATCAGGTGATAAAAAGTAAAGAGGGTGGGTAGCGGGGTTTGCAGGAATTGTTCTGGAGAAAAGATCTTGTTATTTATTTTTGCCTGGAGACAAATCCATTCTCTCTTTTTATGGAGAGGAAGACAATTCAGTGACATTTAGATACACCCAGACATCTTAAGCTTTTTCTGTAACTGATACATAACTCACACCCATAAAACCCATAGTAAATAATTTACTGATAAGGTTTGCTTTCTTCTACAAATCTATTTTGGTCAGGTTCAGTGTGAATATTATTACAGAATGTTTATCTTTATTTACAAAAACAGCTGTTTCCAACCTTTGTTATTGAGTAATCTTTTTTGCTGACATAATTACGACAAATCTATGTATTTACTTTTTCATCCTAATATTTTCACAAAGGTAAACTATACTAAAAACTATATTTTCTTCCAGTATGACCTCAGTTAGGCCTTTGGTTTATCAAGCAAAGTATAAAAATAAATGCTCTCACACTTTTCTTGTTGCACTAGCTGTGTTTCTACAAGTTATTGGAGAGTAACAAGGCTGCAGACAGAGCTGAACTAAATTTGCTCCAAACAGGAGGTGACAGGCATTGAGTGGATCGGAAAGAAACCGTACAGTGTCCCACAGGCGAGGTCACAGGGTCACCACCCAGCCTGACAGGATTAACACACCTGCCACCAGCACAATGAGGTCTAATGAGCGCACACCGGCAGCCCCAGTCTGTTAGCCGCAGTCCGAGTGCTCTCTGAGTGGGTTTCCACTGAGGTCCCAACTCTCAAGTCAATACCTTCATTAGTGACTTCATGGCAGGTCCGTCCAACAGAGCGTACAAAGTCTGCCGGGAACACAAAGTGACACATTCCAGGGATTAGGGAACACTGGCAGGTTAGCGCTATTAGAAGACGGTCATTTCTTTTCTTAAATGTGAGGAATTTGCTTTGAAAACAGAAAAAAATAAGACCTTTTAGGGTAATCAGTTTGACAAGAACATTTCTTCTACTCAATATTTTGATAGGACTTCTTGAGCGGTCTTGAACACAAAATTAGTTTTCTTTAAAAAAAAAAAAAAAAACAGGAACATGTATTTGTTTAGTTTTCTTTGGATAAGGTGTTTAAATTTCACTGCTTTACTACTTTATTTTTGGTTCCAACAGTAACTAAATAATATCAGTTTAATTCAGTTAGTTCATTTTTATGATCAATTTTACCTGCTGTTTGCGTTCAGATGACATGGCTGCTGTTTTATCATTAACCTTTAATGACAGGATACGATGTAACTTCAAAACAAATAAAAAGATGTGCTCTGTGTTAAACTTAGACATTTTTGTTTTATGCACATAACTGTGAGTTTGTGTACATATTAAAATGTTTTGAGGAGGGCTAAGCTAATTTATTAAGGTGTGAAACAAGAAGCTTCTGAGGACTCTGGTTGCTTTACGGCAGAAACAAATAGACTTTGGGCTGATATTCCTCTCCTGGCGAGCTCATAGAAAGCTTTGAGGAATATTTCAAATTCCTGAAATTTGTCTCAAAGAACTTTTGAGCTCCAGGGAAACCCCACATAATCAGAACTCTCCACAAGGACTTGGCCCCTGAAAAAAAGGACTGATGACATGTGTTTGTTGTCCTCTTTGAGTACTGCATGCAACACGACATCCCTCCTTGTCAGATGACACGATTTTGCTATCAGGTCGGATCAATTTATGTCTCTCAGAGGAGAGGTGTAAAAAGAGTCGAGCAGAGGGAACTGCTGCTGTTGTCAGAAGACAGGAAAGTCCGTCGTTCACACAACATGTAATACAGCCCCGGCTCCTGTTTGACACCAATGTTGGCCTAAATTTAAAGAACAAAGACACTTAGGTTGGATTGTCGTGTGTGTGCAGCTTCTTGTATTTCTACTTCAGATGCTGACATGTAGCTAGAGTAAGTTTATTATTTCAGTTCTTCAGAGGTATCTTTGAAGCTCAAACCTTGGTTTACAGTACATTTAATATCCTTTTATTCAACGTATATTTGGTACAAAAAACTGTAAGACCATGATAGTACCAGTTTCTGTTAAGAAAAAGAAATCATAATTTTGAAAAGGGTCCATAAACATAGCGAATAATTTACATTTTAATGTGATAGTGTTCGTTTTGGAAGTCAAATATTGTTCCAGTACTGAGTGTGTTAAAGTTTAAAATTAAATAGCACATCTTTTTGTTGCTTTTCAAGCAGTTATGCCTGGTTGGACTATTTATATAGCACTTTAGAAAAACAAATGTTGACATAAATGCTTTGACAAATCCAATAACGATTTCATTTTCTGATTCTTGAAAAGTTTTCCTTTCTGCAATATCAACAGAGAAATCAAACTTTACATCTGAATAAACTCTAAAGTTTTATACTAGTTCAAACTAAATATAAAACTATTAGATAGTTTTATATGGTATATAATGTATACTGATGATTGTTCATTTTTCAACATGGTGTCTTATTATCTCTGTACAAAACTGTGTCACAAAATTGTAACAGTGTACTGTGGGAACAGATAATTTTACACCAAATGATCCAATATTCAGGGTTTTTGTAGTTTCAAAACTTTTTCTTTACCCTGCGACTCAGTCACTTTATATGCTGAGAAAACATCATGTTCATTTATTCTTGTTCCTGCGGTTTAGTCTGTGTCAATAGACCTATTAAATACTGTAAGTATAAAACTCCAAGGATGCAGGAAGTAATGTATACCTTTGTCTTGTTTTAAGTATCATTGGGTGCTCATGTATAAAGCAGCGCATGGGTGGGTTCATCAAGGTTGGAAACTTAATACAGGTCTAATGTTTGTTATTCTCTGAGCTGAAGCCAAAAGGCTTTTCCTTCAGAAAATAAATATTTAGGTGTGTAATTTTATCCTACAAGAGAAAACTCTCTTTGCTTTGATAAAATTTGTGAACAAGTATTACTTGTCCCTAACTCACCAATATCCACTGTGGTGTGCTGATCTGAAGTTAATATTGATGGAAATAATAAGAAGATATGACACAAGAAATGTGACTTAATTATGATGTGCAAATTGCATGACTGTATATAAGCTGCACATTCAACAGCTTTGAATTAAAAAAAGAGTTTGAGCCTCCCTCTAAACACCCTCTCCTTCCTACACACACAAACACACACACATAGAAGTGTATATTTCTATCCTTATTAGGACATTGTAATGACTTTAGTTTATGTAGCTTAACCCTGACCTTTACCCTACACCTAACCATTACCAGTATATGCCTAACCCTAACACTAACTTAAAAACAATTCACATTTTATCCCTAACCCTAACCCTAACCCAAAATTAGGTTCTACCGTATCAGGACCAAACTTTGTTAGGACTACTGGTCCTGACGAGGAGGAAGAGAATTATGCCAAAATAGGCCCTAAAATGGTAACAAAAATCAGGCAAACACACACAAACTTGCACAGTTAACATTATGAGGATATTGTAATGACTTCCAGCTATTGTCTTAACCAAGACCACAGTAACAGCGATGCACCCAGTTAAGACTGGGCTTTTGGTCCCCCCCAAGAATGGCTGGTTCCCACAAAGTTAAAGGTCCTGAAGAAGCAACAGAAACAACACGCTCACCCATACATGCAGTACACAATTTCTGCTTTTCCCTCTTACAGCCTTGATTTCTGCCTCATAAGCAAGCTCTTTCAGTGGACTTCAAACATACAGCCTCTGTGGGGATTTAAAAAGCTTTCCCTTCAGGATCAACTTTCATTTTCATGTGCAAAATAAAACCAATTTAAACATTTTTCAAACCCTCCATAGTGTACCTTTTATGATTTTTACAATCTACTTGCTTGTATAATGCAGTTTATTTTTTACTACCACTATTTTTTTTCTCAAATCAAGAACGCTCATCCAGAACTGAAAGGAACCAGCAGACCTGAATCACCGAAAGGGTGAGATAAGTGCCTCAAAATCCTTTAGTTTCACAATTAAGTTTATTTTGCTGAATAAACTGTAATATGACCTTATTCTGGGTTAATATATGTCAAAGCCTCTCGGATTTCCAAAGTTAGCAGTTAAACTGTGAAGTGATTCTGTTTGCACGTATTCAGTTGGGATTTTGATTTGGTTCAGCAGCAGCAGCAGCTGTGAGACACATGGAAGATAAAGAACATTGTTCATCACCATGTGCAGCTTTGTCATGCGTTACAGAAAGGTAAATTGACAGGATGTGAGGAAGACAGCCTGTTTAAACTTTCTGTCTCTATTTTGACTTCAGATTATATTATGACTTCATGATTCTCAGCAAAACTAGTTTTGTTTTGTTTTCTCTCATTGTGAGAGGTCAAAGAATGTTTTGGATTAGTCATCACTTCAGCTTTCAAGCTGAAGTGATGACTAATCCCAAACATCTTTGTCTTTGTGTTTTGTCTGTGTCGCCCCCGCTGGCTCTGAATATTGTACTGTGGCAGAATTTGTGGAAATGTGCTGTAAACAGTGATTTTGTCACAGTTCATCGTATGCTATCCTTCTACTTATAACCGGCAAAAATCTTTCTTTCACACCAAGGTCTTTTTTTTCTAAAGATAGACACAAAGAGGAAATAATTTCAAGCTTTTTCAATCTTTAAAAGCAGTTTTATTTTTATGTAAAAAAACAACAGTTTTCTTGGTTAGATGAAAAGGTATACTAAGAAAATAAGCAGATTTTAAATGGTTTTAACATGGGATCTGTATTATAATACCATAAAAAAACTTTATTCATATGGACCTGTAGCATTCAGAGTGATGTGTTTGTTTATGCACATTCATTGCCATCCCATAGACTATAAAAGCTTTTAGTTTTGTAAAAAAAATCGTGGGAACAGTCACCTAAATTAAACCAGTGATTCCCAAACTGGGAGGCCGTCTGAGTCCTGACTGTGCAGAGAACTTAAACCAGTATCTGAGTCATCATCGTTCAGACTTTGATCTTTAGACAGACCTCTGGGTTGCTCTATCCACACGCTTTTCCCTTCCAAAGTGCCAGTCATCGTCGTCTTCTCCTCTGTCTCGCATCTCTCCTCACTGCCTGCCCCCGCCTCCATGTCCAAACTGTTCACTTTCTCCAGCAAATCCCTCATTTCCTTTTCCCTCGCTGCGCAAATCTGCTGGGACAGCTCTAAATCGCCCCTAATAGCCTCTAAATCCGCGTTGAGCCGCAGACCGATGTACAAACTTGCATCCAGCTGCGTTTTGATCCGATCTTTCTCCATAAACAGTTCGTTTTGGGATGCTGAGTCTGTCTCGGAGCAGAAGAAATGTTGTGGTCCCCTGATGGGCTCTGCTTGTTTGCGCCTCAGCTCCTCTTTCCTCCGCAGCATCCAGCGGTGGTTCAGCTCCTCCTGTATGTGAGCTGTGATCGTTTCTATAAGAGCTTCCTGCTCCCAAAGCTCCTCTTCTAATCTAAGCACCTCCTCGCACTGCCGGGCATACACTTCAAACTTGGCAAAAGTCTCACTCAGAGACTTTTCGTCTCCTTCCTGCTTTGGGGCCGGATTTGCGTCCAAATAAGTGTTTTGCACATAATTAATCCCATGTCTTTTAATTCGGTCGAAATGCACCTTTGATTCACGTCTTCCGATTTCTACATCAAATTCTGTAATCCTCTGAATCTGCTGTCGGATGGTATGATCCTGAGAAATCACAAGATGAACCAACGTTTCCATCCTCTCCGCGCAGGACGCGTCTCTGTGCGCCGCGCGCGTCCTCTTCTTGTTGATCTTTTCCAACTTTCTGAAGGCTTTCCTGACGACCCGACGCTGCTTCTCGGGTGAAATGCCCTCCATGAGAGACCGTGACGTCCCCTTAGTGACACAGGGGCTCTGCTTGCTGCGCACCACGCGCGCCTCTGCGCTCCGGGCGGCGTGGTTCTCCAGCGACGCGTCGCTTTTCACCAGCACAAACTTTACGTTCCTCTGCTCCTCTCCCCACGCGATCCAAAGCCTCAAAATCTTCGTTTTGTTCGGCAAAATTCTCTCAAACCCGCCATATTTCTCCACAATGCAGAAAGACTGCGCCGTGGAGAGGCCGGGCTGTGCGTTCTGCTCCTCCAGAAGCACTTGGACAACATCGGCGCAGGTGGTGCGCTTCGACAAGCCGAGGACCAGCTTCTCTTCTCGGCACACCCAGACCGATATCTTACTCTTCTGTGGTTCAATTGTCGATTCCATGATTGGTTTCTGTTACACTATATTCTTTTTTTAAAAAAGGAAACATTCCTAATTAAGATCCGCATGAAAAAGCGCGTCCGCGTCAGTGTGTGCAGAGACCTCAGACGCGTCTGAGAAGTTCGGCGGAGCTGCGGGCTGTTAACTCCATGAGTCTTTCTATGAATGTTCCTGAGGCCCAGACAGGGAAACACTTTGTGTTTCTCTGCTGGGATCACATGACCTCCGAGTCAGCAAAACGATTCTATAGAAGGATGGACTCATGATTTCACTGTTGATCAACAGCTAGTTGAGCATCTACTATTACAGTTACTATTACAATATTAGGTACTGTACAGTACCTAATAATGGTACTGTATATTATGCATATTTAGATAAATCTATATATTGTACATACTGTATTTTTTTACTGTTTTGTTGTAGCTCTATTTATGGTTTACCTGTTCTTGCTGCTCTAAGATGTAAATTCATCCTGCTGAGGATCAATAAAGTGCTATCTTATCTTATGAACCTCCACTTCACACACAGCTGCCTCACTTGAATTTTAAAATCCTGATTTTCACCACCTGTCAAACCTTTATTGAAGATGTTTGACAATAAAGTCACGGCTTGTTAAAGGTACAATGTTCTCGTGGTGCTACATGAGAACATGTTTCTCCTTACCATTTGTCCTGAACTCTGCTCATTACCACTTTATCATATTCTGCAGAACAAAACGAGGTTTTGTCAGAAACCATTTGAAAAGCCCTGATGCAACAATCACAAGTTTGAGTCTCAGTCCACTCCCATGTGGGAGCTCCTTAACTAAAACTCAAAACTTTAAAAGCAGAAGAAATTAGTCATCTATATTATTATTTTTAAATGTGCTTGTTTTAAAACAGGGCCTGTTTCCATCTTTGATTTCCTTCCCCTTTCAGTTGTGCACTGGGGAAAAAACAACTTCACAGCTCAAAATCAAACATGTTGTCTTGTATATAATTATTTTGTTTGACCTCATCAGTGAATCTTTACTGAGATTTTCTTTCAGTACCTCCCTCTGGTGGTGCTTCCTGTTACTGCAGTGCTATACATTAAAAAAATGCCTCCCTACATGGAGTTAGTAAGTAAAGAAGTAATGACTCCATCTGCTGTTGATGTGAGGTTCTTGCAGTTAAAAGTTACAAAACTGAGACGTTTCAGGATGTCACACAAGAAAGAAGTGGTTTGTACTTCAGCCATGAAGTTTTATTCAAGTGACAAGAAGGAGGAGGAGTCCATGTTTTTCAGGTTTATTAAACTTCAATATTGCATACATAGAAAATATCTAGAAAGCTACAAAATATCTATTGTTGTCGAGAAGGCATCGTAATGTTATGGAGCGAAGACAAGACCATGAGCAGAACACAGAAACAGCACAGCTTCTTTTATCTTCGTAGCTCCAACACTTTATGTTCATGGAAATGAAAAGATATCACACATCTGTACCAAGAAAAGCTAAGGGATACCTTTATACAAAACACCTCTTTACAAATAAAAAAAGAGGAAATAAAAGAAATCTCTGCACACAAAACCAAAGTGAGTGAATGACAGCTATGTCAAAAGTCACTTTAAAGCCACCATCAGAGATGGTCATAAAACAGACAGGTACCAGCACCTACTCTGAAAAAAGAAAATACAAATAACAAGAGCTAAACTGCTGATATGTTTGTAGCATGATTGAACTTAACGGTGCCTGCGTCCACTTTCCTGTCAAGTGGTCCAGCAGACATTTATTTATGCCATCAGTGGCATCAGTCCTGCTGTTTTAGTGTTAATACATCAGCAGTGCAGCGGTGACAACATTACCATCGTCATGGACTCGCAATATACAAACAATGTCATCACAAAACCAAGTGTACAGGTACAATAAGAAAACAAGAACATCTCACACTACAGTATTTAATCAATAAATGTGAACAGATACACAGGGTAAACAGAAGAGAAAAGCATTTTACATCTCCACGGTGTCCACAGGACTGTGGCAAAAATATTGAACGACTGCATCCTCCAGAGAAACCGTCGGCAATTATTTAACAATTCTTAGATTAAAATATCTCAACTGATTCTAATCTTCGTAAGAAAGAGTAAAATGTTTGAGTAAATACGATCCTTACACTGAGTATTAACATTGATGCCCCCATTCACTCTATTGTAGCAGCTGGAAAAAAATCAGTTGAATTTGTGAAACAAGTTTAGAAACAGATTTAACTATAAAAGAGTCCTGAATGTAATTTTAGAGTTTTTAGTGTAGAACCTCTGCCATTTAACTTTTGATTTTAAAAGATTTAGTGAATAACAAAGGTTTGACAGCATTACAGTTGTGTCGAGTAACATTTGTAGATTTTTCCTACATGTGGGAGTGTGGTTACTGAAACAGAAACTTTAGTGTTTCCAAAAACTTTTTTTTTACAAACACTTGAGCCTGCAAGTGTGCATGAAGCAGACAGCTTCAGTGTTTTCAATTTGACAACCTGCATGCAGTCAGCGGGTGTAAAAAAAATAGACAGTCTTTTAAAAGTTTTTCAGCTCATGCAGAAAAAAGTGATTTTTTTTTCAAATACATACTTTTTAAAATCATTTTACATTGTAGTTAAAATGAATATATGCTTTATTTATTTAATCATATTTTCTCCTGCTGTCAATCAGTCCTCAGTCCTTTTAAAAAAGGCAATGTGGTGATTGGTTTCATTTATATCTCGTTTTTGGTCTTGCAATTTTTCTTTTTTTTTACGCTTGTTCTTTTTGAAGGAGAAAATTGAAACCAAAGGCACTTTCTCGCTACCACGTAGGACATGACAACAGAGTCTCCGGGTTTTTTTTTTGGTCTTCTGCAACAGGAAAGGCAGTGTTTGTAGTACACTCAAAGAAAATCATTAGTGTTTAAAAAGCAAAAAAATAATAAAAATCCCTCCTCTTATTTAAACATTAGTAGAGGTCATCTGATTAGTGTTTTTCAATGGCTAACATCAAATTATTTAAAAACAAAAGCAGCTGTTGAAAATTTATGAAGTCACTGATTTTATTTGTTTGTTTTGTTTTAAAATATATTCATATAAATGTACTACATTTTGAAAAAAAAAGAAGAAATTAAAGAAATTTGGGCCACTCTTTATAGCAGAAATAGCACAAGATTTCGAACCAGTCGATCCAAAAAGGTTTCATGTTGTCAAAAAGTCTGCTGCTCATATCTGTGATTTAAAGATCCACCTTTCTTTTAATTGGCTCTGGCGTAATTGATTAATTAAAACTTTTTGAAATTTGACTGACCGATCAACCTCTATACATCAAGTCCTGTATCTTAAATTAAAAATCAGGATAATCTGGATTTCTTGGAGTGCACAAATTTTATGAAGCATATTTTTTAACAATGTGAACCAAGTTGGTATTTCTGTCTCTTTTATCCAGAAAATTGACTTTAACCCTAAAAAAAATGGAAATGAGTATATCCTAAGGCACTGAACACTTCCACTTTGGCAGATTGTATTGTACACACACTGCAAACACAAAGAGTTGTCTAATGTAGAGATCACAGTTTTAGTGTCATCTTTTGGAGTTCGCACACAGCTTTAACATGTTTAAGGCTTAGGATTGATGCAGGCAAAAGAAAAAAACGTGTGAACTAGTTGTGATCGTGAAGGCAGCAGCTCTCTGACTGGAATTAACAAACTAAAATCCAACAAGACATTCTGAGTCCGTTGGGGGGCCATAGTCAGAGCATACAGAACAAGGCATGCTGTCTTTAAGTGATTTGTAGTGTGACAGTAATTTAAACTGTGGTTTTAAAACCACAGAGCAAAAGTAAGCATCACTAAGGTGAGCACTGGGAGGGGAACAAAGTGCTTTTGGACCAGATGAGTCCAATTCAGAGTCATTTTAGATGTACTTTCACCTGTCTAGAAACTAAAAATTCTCTAATCAGTTGTCACAGAGGAAAGATTTGTTTGTAGCACAAGAAAAAAAAACTTAGCAGGTGATGTTTCTACATTTATGGAGCAGATGCAGGTAAAATGTTTTGTTTTCACAGTGCATTTATTCTCTAGTTGGTGTCTAAAATCTGGAGTGCTTCAACAAAGATAAACATGACTGAAAGCCAGGTTTGTTCTCCTTAAAAACAAGAATCTTCCAACAACCACTTGCTTTCAGCTACTGCATGTATGTAGTGTGTTTTCTGTGTTTCTTTGGGAAATCTATTTGCTGTGGGTGCATGTCTGTATATCTACATTATTTATTTTCACAAATTATAAAGCACACACATACAAACGTCCCCAAGACTTACTTATACAGACCAGCACAGGCCACTAAATCCTTTTTTTTTCTTAGTTTACAGAACGAAGCAGAAGACAACACATATTTCCATTTATCAAATCAATCTAGTAAATTCTTTTGAAAGGGCCATTTATATAACCATCGGAGACTATTAAACATATTAAAAAAGAGAAAATTCCCATAAAATTCCCATTAAAACATAAAAACAGCTGTACCGTATTTCACAGCCATAGTCAAATAACAAACACTTAAATCCGACTCGTGACAAACTGGCTTCACCTGACACTTCGACCACTGCAGGTAGGACTTTCATGTAGAGGCACTGCCACTTGCTTTGAGGTTGGTAAGTCCACGAAAAAAAATGTGAGCGTCTTAAGAGCAGCTGAGGCTTTCATTCCTTTACCAGTCTGTAGATATGGTGCTGGGCGCCGTGCTCGCTGTTTGAAACCTCAAACACGCACGCCATACATAACAACGTCTCCTGGGTGTCCCTGTTCGACACCACCTGCAAGAGAAAATACAGCACGTTCTAGCAGAGCAGCACTAAACTCGCTAATGTTTAAAACAAACAGACAAGCAAAAAGAGTTAACGTGTTTTCCAGTTAGCTGGAAGGTTTACCGATGCAGCATTAGAGCTGCATGAAAACAGATTTACACTTTCTGTGCATCTGTGTCAATCTGTGAACATGAACACAAGAATTTCACTCCTGCTGTTAGAAGCATCCACATTTATTATCTGATTACTGCTTTCACTGCAATAAAACACACAAGACACATATCAAACTGTATAAAACGGACTAAAAATACTATTTAGATTCATTTTCACATCATTTATTATTTCCATCTTATAAAATTTGTGATTAAATCTGGTGTAAAAACACAAATTTAAAACCTAGATTCTAACCTAAAACAATAAAAGCGCAAAGGCTTTAAAGATTTGCAGACACTGTTTCAGCTCTTTCTGCCACTTTGAAATTAGATGAATTTCTGCTTTTTTATTTAAAAATATTTTCCTTCACAATTAAACTTCTCAAGTCCAATAAAAGGGCTGTCAGCGCAGATTGAAAATTCAAAACCTGTGTTAAATTTAAAAGCTGTATTCCTCACTGTGTCAGTGGGAGTTTGATTGGTGTGTCAGTAAGGTTTGTGGATGAACGACTGTGTTGTATGGTTGTGTGTGAGAGGGGGAATATAGCTTGTATTGTCCCAGTCGCTTATCAACACAGTAAGTTAAAAGACAACACCTACCTAGAAATGGCAAAACTAAAGTATAAATCGGTGAGTTGAATCAAAATAACCTGTTTCTTTCTGGGTTTAGTTTATGGATCCAAATTTGTTTTTTAAACTGTTTCTAAAAAGAAAAAGTTAATTTTTTTCTATACTTTTTCTCTAAAAAAGGAGATTCAACGTATGACATTTGAGTTTGAATAAAGTTCATTCACCTTTTTGTGTGAGTGTGAAACACTTTTCTCCTGCAGGCGTTCTCCTTTTTGTAACCTTTTAGCCTTTAACAGCTCATGAGAGGTTGATCACTTCCTAATCGACAACTATTTCTAAAAGCATCTCAAATCAAGACATAGTTTTAGAAAACTTTTAAGTGTAGATTAATAAAAATGGGTTTGATGATCATCTTAGACTGCACAGCACAAATTTGTCTCTTAATTTAATTATTTTTTGCTTTCTCAGTGCTGGTGAATGACACCTAAAACCCCATGTGACGGCTAATAACAGGGGTTCTGCCCTCTCTTATTCTCTCTGTCCCCTTTCGATAATGAGGCTCCTGGGATGGTGTTTCATCCTCTGAGGAATGAAAGGAATGTCAGAGCAGAAAAAAAAAAAAGACAACTGGAGCCACCGACACATCCTGACAGAAAAGAAAGGAAGAATGAGAGTCCTGCAGAGGGACACAGCCCACTGAGGTCAGGGAGGTGTTTACCAATAAGATGGTGAAGTTCTCCAGAACGCTGTTCATCATGTATTTCTCCGGCAGATGTTTTAGCTTGTGGATGAAGTTGATCATGTATTCACACATGGGTGACCGGCCTATCCGGTAGACAAAACGTCCATTCTCAAACCGTGCATATTCAGTCTAAGAAAAATAAGAGAATAAAAACACACAAACAACATTGCTGTCATTTTAATTCCAGCTACTGTTTTCATTCATAGGCTAAAAAAAAGGCTTTACCTCTACTTTCTCAACGACCTGCTTGCCAAAGGAGCAAACCTTTGTCGAACATGTTATGGTCATGTTCTCTGAACTCTCATACTGACTGGTCACCCCATAGAAAGATCCAGTATCATCTTGAATGTTACAGTTCAAGTCAGCCTGAGGACAACATGAGAGCAAACATTATTAAACATTTTAATTTAAGACTGTGCGTTCTAAAAGTAGCACCTAATTAAACAAAAGGCAACATATTAGAAATGGTGTCTGTAGAAAAGAAAATGTGAAGTAAATTTTGAGTTAAAGTTAGCCACAGGGTCAAGGTAACAAAAAGAAGAATATTAACACTTAATCTACTTAAGTATTATGCTTTTAAGGTTTTGGTAAAGTAGTTCACTCAGTGGAAATTAAGCTTATTATTTATAAGCAACTTTATCCTTTATCTGGCGCTTGTCCTGGAGTCAACAATATTTTACCAGCACATACATTTTAAAATATACTAAATGTATCAGTATTTTAGATTATATTAATCAGAGGATTGTTATCTATGTACTGTTTCCAAATAACCAATTGGTCTTTTTGCAGCCGCACTAATGTTCGAGTTACTAAACAACCTGATGTATTTTTCAGGGAGCAACAACCTGATTTATGAATTTTAGAATATTAATAATAAAATATGTTAAAGTCAAACTTTACACAAAAAGCATTAAGTGTTATTAGCACAAAAATGTAAAGAACCTTTACATTAAAACTCATTGGTGATTTTTACAGGAGAAACAGCCAAGGCTGGATTCCTGAGTGTTGGACCAAGAAGCGAGATTAATGGTTTAGCCGACTTTGTTCAGCTGTAAGTCAGAGTTTTTGGAATAACAAAGGAGGCTTTTTTGAGCCCGGCTACATCACCATGGCACCAGAGTTTCTGATTAAATTGTCTGTAAGAAGCTCCATCTGTTCACTGATTCTTTTTCTGATAATATCCCAGACAGAAAGATCGTACTGAAAAAGCATTTAAAGTGTATGTAATCAGGCGGAAGGGGGGAATTTTGATGCCCGAGGCCCCCTACAAATAGGAAGCGGTATGCACCGGGCTCGCTGCAGGTGACGTGCCCAGAGCTGAGTAAAAGAGCACAGATGTACAAACTGCACTCAGGTTCAGAGCTGGCTGCTGGGAGACCAAAAAGATAACCAGGAAGTAACTTGTTTTCCAGCCACAGCTTGAATGCAGCATTTATTTATCAGAGAAAAGCCCTGGCATTACATTTACCAACAGGGAGGAGCAGGAAAAGAGCAAGCAGCAGTTATGTTCTTATTATCCTCAGAGTTTGAAGATTTTAAGATGATTCAGTAGCAGCTTTTGTTTTATCACTATCAAATCAAAGTACATGTGGCACACAGAATGCCATAGAACTGAAAAATCCAATGCATCCTAATAATCAGCAGAGATTATTAGGGTACACTGAATATAAATTTTGGAAGATCCGAGTCACATTTGAATAAGCATGTTAATGTACTTGTATTGGAGAAAAAAAGAGACTAACAAGAAATAAATGAAGTTACATTAAAAGACTGATTTGCAAGGTTGAACGGGTCTGCTCCTGGAGGGCAGCCTTTCTTTGCCCTGAACATCCTGTTCATTATGGACACAAAAAGAGGAGACATTCTCCCAACAAAATTCTCCTCCTTCATTAAGCAAAGCAGTTACACATTCATTATTGTGCAGATTCTGCCTTTCATTTGAAATTTAAATTTGTCGGTCACTTCAAAAGGAATTTGAGGGGACTTAGTCCAAGTGTGTACGGGCCTACTTTGTTGGCTGCCGCTTGTTAGCATTTTACATCAGGGAGGAAATACATACAATGTTTAAAGAGCCATTAGGAGTGCAACCAGGTCACTCCATTGTTTGGAGATATTACACTGAATTAGTGAGTGCTTTGATCAAAAGCTCTCCTGCTATGCAAGTCCAAATATAGCAGAGTGCATTCTGCAAACATTAAGAGAGCAATCTTCTCTGTGCAGCCTGATTACTGTGAATCACTAAACACAAACCTGAACACTGTTACTGAACTGGATTCAGCATGTGTCAAAGGTTATCGTCGTGTTAAAACTAAAATTGCTCACATAAAACATAATAAAACAATTATTTGGGTTTTTAAAATTACACTCACCCAGAATTTTATGAGGAAGAAGGAATTTTGGGGGCCTTTTCCATAAAGCTCCTTTAGTCCTCCTTTCTTTTCTGGAAATTTATCGTAAATCTGTCGAATGTCCACCGACTCCAGGAGGGCGTCACTGTAGGAATGATTTGTCTGTCCGATATGTACAAACAGGTGCTTGTTGTACTGAAAGAGCAAGTCAATTCGAAATAAATTAATTTGTGTTTCAAATAATTTAAATTACAGAGTTTGACATTAGTTTCAGAAAGGTCAACTACAATTCTTCCTCTGATAAAGGAACAAAAGATCCACAAGACAATCAAGATCTGGAAAAACTGCACATCAATATCCAGAAATTCAGCAGAAAATGTTAACTACATCTAAATTAGCTTGTTTTAACAAAACCCCACAATAATTGATAACCAGGATTAAATTAATAACACAATATGATAATTAATAACCATTTGCAATGCTGCTTTTTATTTATGTCTTATCATTTTTATGATTTATAAATAAATAAGTACATTCAGCTCCATTAAAACCAAAAACCTTTCGTTGCCCTAGATTGTTCTAAGAGAAATCCAAAATATAACTTTGCTTCACTCAGATTCAATAACATTTAAGTTGTGAAAGTGTCAAGACAAATGTATCCAGGCAGTTAGTCTGTCTATTGTAAAACGGTTTAAGTTGCCTTTTAAGGAACTTATTATAAAGCCATTCATTATTTTTGCAGGTTTTAATGTTGTGTGTCTCTGCAAACCAGACTTTATCCACACTCGGCTGACTCTCTGCCTGAGAAAACATTTCCTCTATTTGCAGAGGAAAACCATCAGAAGCATGGCTTGGTATATTGGTATATTTTCCTACTCACTGAGTCTGGGTCTCTCTGCTGCTCTAAGAAGGCAGAGAACTCCACCAGTCGGAGTTTCGATGTGCCAATGGAGCGGCCCTGCCATGCTGGAGCAGTGGGTGCTGGAGCCGCTGCGGGTTCATAACCTGCAGTTACACAAGAACAATTAGAGTTTCATTCTGTCTCCGCAGAGTTTATGAATACATTTGTTCTGAAAACACCAAAACAAAACCTTGTATTAGAAAAGGCAGTTATACTGACCTAAATGTTAAAATTCACTTCAAAGGACTACATAGAAAAACATAATTTTATATTTATAATCATATTCTGAAAAACTGTTTAGGGTCAAAGCAGGGTCAAACAATAAAAGCTAGATGTAAAATGTCTCAATTTTTGTCTTTTATCTGGATGCTTTCTATTTACAAACCGCATGTGTCTGTTTTTACAGACTTCTCATAATTATGTACAGTATTTATGTGTATTTTGTGTTTTTAACACTGGGTTACATTTAGCTTCAGGGTATTAGAATATTCTTGTTTTATGATATTATACATATTTTTCACATACTCATATTTTTGCCATTATAACTTGCATTATAATGTACTTTTGACAGTTTAAGCTAAAAATATGAAAAGATGAAAAACAGAAGTTGCTAAAATGCATTTTATTCAAAACTTTCTCTCTCTGACTTTAAGCAGAACTGTAATTATCCTGTTTAATCTGACCAGATTCTGTAAATTTTTTCACTTTACAGCAAGAAATCCTGCTGATTATCTCAGTAAATTCAATCCCTACAGAAAAACTTAAACATATTTTATGTAAATAAAGGACTATGGCTCACTTATTATCATATAACTGATACTGATATGTTTTTTATTGATACATTGGTACTATAGGTTGGTACTATAAGCTGACGTAGGTACTTTGTTGACAACTGATTGGTCAGAGAATATTCACCAACAGCATTTCTGCTACGGTGCTCACAATTACACATTTTATGTCTTTTAAATTCATTTGTCATTGTTTCAAATATTTCATTGTTGAGTTTGTAACACAAATTGTTTGCTGACTACAGGAGTATGTTTATTAACCCAGAGCATAAATGGCACATGTACTACACGTTTAATCAAGTAAATTCTTACTTGAAATGGCTGTTGTGACTGTTGGCTGGATGGGATAAGGTTGCTGGGTGAAAGGCTTAATACTGAAACAAAAAAACACACTTTTTAGAGGACAAGACTTGTGAAAACACCAAGTGTATTCCCATGAAAGGGAATAATTTTATTGTCTGACAAAGAAAATGTGACACCTACTCTTGTGAGGATCCTGGCTGACCAGCCGATATCATCCCCTGCCATAACTAAAGGTTTAAAACATAAAAATACACAACAAAAAACAGCAGCTGTTAGAGACAAGATCAAAACAACTTTTAGTGTTCAGTGCTTGTAGTTATCTTGACTACCACCCCTTATGATCATTGCTTATCAGATTGGAACAGTTGTGCAAAGCCGTAGTGTGTAATGTGATTTGGCCCGAGTGTTAGTGTTGTTGGCCCTACAGCTGTCCTGGGTGAGGTTGGACAGAATAGATCAATAACAGGGTGCCAAAGGGGTTCTTACCCCTGCTCCAGGGAAGGCAGGACGAGGGATGCCTGGCAGACCCAGTTTGTTGTGAATAGCTGTGGCAGAGACAATCTGAGCCGATGACATAGAGGCCATACTCTGGAGGGCTTTGTCCTTCACGGCTTGGTCCTTTAACAGAAGTCACAAAAGGCTTAGTGCTCACACAGAAGAGAAAAGAGAGGAGGGGGGCATGTTGCTGAGGTAGCAACAACCAGACTGTAAACAACATGCTGAAAGCACCACCGACCTCTCTCACAACAGTAAACAACAAGCAGGTTAAGAGAAGCACCATCAGCATTGCTATGCTAAGGGGAGACTTGTTTTAAAGGTATGTACTAAAAAATAACCTTCAAATTCCAATATTCTGTGGAAAGCAGTGGTATGTGCTGAAATTAAAGTTTACTTGACAACTACTCTTTCATGGAAATTGTTTTAAATGCACATTCAGAGGCACACCTCTCAAGGCTGCATTTGTCTGCATGGTAAAAAAAAAAAATCATCACATGTAAACATTTTTATGAATTTATCAAGCAAAACTGAAGAACAGCTAAACCACTTTGTCAAGAGCAGCTTCAAATTCTTCCTTTTGTTTCATCTTTGGTTCAGAGATTCATAAAAATCCAGGGAATAGATCGTCTTTGTTGCAAATGCAGCGGTAAACATGCTGATAATGCTTAATTAATCTGGAGATTGAATGTTAGAGAAGGCCTAAATAAGTGCATTGCATATCCCCCCCCCCTTTTAGGCAAAACGTGATGTTATTTAGAGCCATAAATACTAGAGCAGTTTATGCACACTGGTAATCCCCATGCAGAAGCTACAGGTAAGCATGCTGGCAGTAGATTGTTGGTGAAGCAGACAGTGCACTTGCAGGTTATGGCACACATGGATACCAACAAACACAGAAAACACAATGCAGCAGATATTCTGTCACTAAGGCTGGAGCACAAAAGTTAGCAGCGTAATCAAAAGCAAGCCCTAGATAAAGCAAAAAAAAGCATCACAAAAATAGAAATACTTACCATACTTGTAACCTAAATGCAAACAAAAGAAATTTTATTGTAAACTTGCAATGAAACTACTGTAAGTAATTAAGATCTGAGTTATGCATAAATAATTCTCAACATCACAGTGCCAAACATTAGTCAAAAATCCTTTCACTTTAACTTCAGAATGCCTAGCCTTAACACAACATGAACATGTGAGTAATGAGCAAAAGGATAATAAAATTTGTATTTACAAATTAGTCTGCTCTATAATTTTCACAATCTGATCAGTAGTCATCATCATTAGAGACAAAACAACAGAACAGTAGCCTAATGACTGTAATTTTGCTAAAATGCTATAGAAAAGACCCGAAACAGCAGGTTTTGATGCGGCCTAAATGAAGGATACAGTTGTATTTCTTTTTGCCACTGAACTCTAATTTGCTTTAAATGAGAAAAGACAGGGATTCATACAAAAGCTGTCTGTTTTTCTTCAGACGGCCGCCTGTGCCCCTGAAAGACCAGGCATTGATGTGGCTAGCTGCTTGTCTAACTCAGCACACACACACAGATACACACACACAGATTAATGAGGGGTCATTAATTCGTGTTGAATACTGGGAGAGGAGCAAAGTGTGAAAGTCAAAATGTATAGTTGGCTGCCTGAAAAAAAAAAGAAATTGGCACATGGGTAGAGTGTCCTTTGATATAAAAATACCCTTAATACAGGTCAGTATTATTCAAGATTACTTCTTTCACAATGCCCCTTTCCCATTTTAATCTGCCATTCTGAAAAGCTTTCCTTCGTGATTTTAACAGATTTCACCATTTCTGAAATAACTGACAGGAACGCTCTGAAATGAACTGGGAGGAGGGAAAGCGACTGACAGCCATGGCATTGTGAGAACCTGGAGTTTTCAACAGATTGGAAAAAAGACAAGAAAGCAAAGAGGGCATTTCAGAAACAGCCAGCTTCGCAGCCATTCTCCGCTCTGAATGTGCACCGCGGAGACTTTGACAGCCAAAAAAAGTTGGGTTTCATTGTCAAAGGAAGTAGAGGTGTAATCTCTTCCCTATTTTTTCCTTCAATACAGACACCCCCTTCTCGTGCCGTGCCCCCTTTTTATGGAGTTCACTTGGTAAAAGATGAAAGCAGACAGTTTCCCTAACAGAGTCAGCGCTCAGCCACTCACCAACAGCCAGTGCCAGCATGCTTTGCAAAAGTTAAACTCTCATACCAAATTAACACAAACACTGTTAGCTTGAAAATTTGAGTTTGACCAGGAGGCCAACATGTTGTTCAGTGTTATGGTCAGTCATTAGGAAATTGTATTTTTGACATTATTATTAATCTTATTACGCTTTCTTTAAACAAATGGGAATCTGAGGCTCAAAATGGCTACCACTGTGATGAAGATAGAAACATTAGACTCATTGTCTGTTATCTTTTTTTTAATTCACAGTCCCCAAGAAAAGAGTTGTATTGATTTAAATGATTGCCTGACTTTTCATTGGCTACAACAAGCATATTTCATTGTGGGGTAAGGAATGAAGAATTTGCTCTGTCACAATCAATGAAACTTTGGTGACCCACTGGTTAATTCTTCAATCATCATCGTCACTTTTCAAATTTTAGCTTGTCCTAGACCTTGGTTCATGATCTAATTTAAAATTTCAATACCATTAACCTTAAATAAGAAGTGTCAGTTAAGTACTTGTTTAATTAAAAATTAATAAATAAAGTTGGTTTTATTAGTTTACAGGAATAAAGTTATTTTCCACTTGTTTTATATTGTCAAGAATATGATGTGCAGGTGCTGTAAAAGCTATGACCCTTAAAAAAAAGAACATGTCAGAAGCATGCAGACAGGTCAGCAAAGGGGTGTCTGAGTGATAGATAAGTGAGAAAAGGAAAAAAGGTTAGAAAAGCTGAACAGGTTACAGTTAGCAGAGAATTAGGGTTAGAGGAAATCAGAGCAACAGGCATTCAGTCTGTCACCACAGGAAACAGGAAGTCCATACGCACAGCAACCAACAAGCCCAAAAGCAGAAAAGCGCATACCTTTAGCTTGGAATGAAACTCACGAGATTTTCTTCTGGCAAGAACCTGAATGTGACTAGACACCTGCGGGGTAGGGGAGGGGAGGAAAACAAAGGAAGAGCCTGTAACCATGGCAATGAAAAGCCCCCTGCAACAGGGCAAAGCCAGACGTACCTTAATGGCAGCTTGGATTTCTCGAACTTTTTTTCTTGCTAAGACCTGTATGTGACTAGACACCTCCATTAAAAAAGAGAAAAAGAAAAATAAAAAAACAAGAAAAACAAACACAAATAGTGGATCACATATTTCTTTGCTATAACACTTCAAGGAGATAAGGTGCATAACTGAAGCATTTCCACAGCACACACAAGCTAACAGCCAATAAAGCATTATACAGTGTGTTGTCGTGACTTAAGTGAACTGATTAGGGAAGATGCAGGCCCCTTTAGCACACATTAAGAGCGCACAGATGCGATCTAGTGTGTGCTGAATAAAAATTGCCTGGTCTAGTATCTAGTGGGAGATGGGTTAGGCCTTTTTCTCGCCAAGTTTACTTCACAATTCAAAATTATCCTATACTCTTAGATGTAACAGTGCAAATAGCACTTTGATTGAAAAGAAATGGGTGTTAATGGAAGCTTTGAGAGGTAGTCCCCAAATGTGTTATTCACACAAATCATAATTAAAGAGGAATACTCTAACAGGACTCAAGTGATTTCATACAAAAGCATCATCAGGTGCCGGCTTTGCAGCTAAACTTCCACTAAATATGCTTACTGCTCATGGCTCAAAGTATACTTACCTTGATTTGCCAGCTGTACAGAGCTGTAATCATTATATGAATCACTAAACATCACAAACCTTTTATGTTGTGGTGTATAGTGGGGATTTATTTTAAAATAAAAAAAGAAAGAGAATAGTTGCAGCTATATTTCAAGTAGTTTTCCTATAAATAATCAGCTTAAATTTAAGTAACTGAACTTAGGATAGTTTCATCATTTAGGTGACTGATTAACTAATCTGCAACATAGTGTCCAAAACCACACAAAAGTTTGGACACCTATAGTTTCAGAATGAATAAAAATGTGTGTATTATTGTGTTCAATTTAAACACGCAGCAGAAACAGTTGTGTTTCTGGGTGAAGCTGTGTGTAAACAACTCTGTTCGAGTTTGATTCTGTGTCCCAGAGCGATGAACCGCCCGGCCTTTCCGGTCCAGACTGATCAATACCGACTCAGTGATCGAGTGTCACTGCAGACACCAGCTCGTTTGTCACTGAAGACGGTGGCCATGCAGGGAAGTTTACATTTAGAGGGATTATCAGTGGACTTCATAGTTTGACAGAATCACAATCAGAGCTATTCAGAAGTGGGTTAATATAAATACCAAACAAATTGGGGAACGAACGGCACAGTCAGAAAATATCAACTTATCAAAGCTGATAAACTGTCGACACCTGACAGATCCTGGAAGATCTGCTTTTAACAGCCAAACCTTCACGTTAGCACAGAAGATCATCACATCTCCAGTTGATTTCTGGACTTCTTTGAGACACAATCTGTTTAGCATTTAATTGTGTATCATGTGACAAAGACATGCATGGCTTAACTTCATCAAATTAAATGTAAATGTCATAAATGTCATGTGTACTAGTTTAAAAAGGAGGCAACAAAGAAGTTTATCAGTGGAAAACTGTAGGGCTGACTGTTTCTTTTCACAAAAACTGAGAATGTAAGGGTGTATAGATGTGTATTAAGTTACTATATTTGGTTTAAAACAACTTTTGATTCAGATGCAAAAAAAAACAACATTTCTAAGCAGTACAAAAATACTATCAAGACTTTTATCAAGCAGTTGTGAGAACAAGAGAAGTTTGTTGGCATCAGGAATCAGTTAGTCTAATTAAATAGTTTCAACAACAAAAATAGGGTATTTGTAATGATGCTACACCGGTTCAGTAGCTTCCGAAAACACTTGTTTCAAATACAGAGAGAAAATAATGGGTTATTAACAAACTGCCTAGTTTTCATTTGTGTGATAAACAAAATTAGCAAAACAAAACTGAAAACAATAGCAGCCCACCGGGAAATGCTTAATTTAATTGTCTTGATGTAATTTATTGTTAACTGTGTGTGGAAGGTTAATTTACTCTGTATTCTAATGCAATTTATTCAAAAGCCGACTCATTTTACTTCACAAGAAAACCACGTTTAAGCTCTAAACTGCTGTCAATCAGTAAATACGTAGTGCAGTTCAAGTCTTTATAGACACTGATGGGGTTGTTGTCTGACAATGAATCAGCAGCTGTCAAATCATATCTTCTCTTCTCTGAATTTAATACCTAACACGTAATGTGGATTTTTAAAAAAGTTCATTTGTAAGTAATGCTACATGATAAAGGCTCAATCTGACCATGTGATCTGTGATTTGTATTGGCAGATTCAGCTTCTAAGCAAATAGTAATTGATCCCAAAAATCCACATCAAATGTCAAAGTCCACTTGAAAGTTTTAATTTGGTGCAAGTCTCTGTCTCTCTTTGTTTCTTTCATGCAGAAATAAAAGCAATATTCTCCCAGCTCCGGACTTGACAGCCCTCCAATTATCATCCAACAGAAACATTTTTATTTATTTATTTCTGTATTTATTTGTTTATGTGCTTATTTATTTCTGTATTTATTTATTTATTTACCTGCTTACGAGTCCTTGTCTTTCCGGTCCGAAGCTTGATGTATCTGGCTATTAGTTCATTTCGACCTGAAAGAACAGAAGAAGTAAAGAAATTACTCAAATATAAAACAGAATAAAGTATCTCTAAAAAGAAAACAGGGCAATGTTTATACCTTTAATTACTTTTAAAATCTTCTCAAACAAAATCTGTTCAACTCAGAAAAAGTCACATTGATTATTATAATAAATACAGTTTATCAAATAAGTTTTCCGAAAACATTTACTATGGAACAAAATAAGTTTTGCATTTTGAGAGGACAAAAATTGGAAGGTATGTACATCTCAACAAATTAGGTCCAGTTTTCCTGTGACAACACTTTGCTCCATTAGCATGAAAAAACCCTCAGTGGCAGCAGACCCTTTAAATTAATCTAATTCAACCTCAGGCTCTTCAAAGCCCAACGTTTTGAAAGGAAACAGACCTAGTTTTTCATGCTAATACAAAAAATAATGGCAACTGAATATATTGAGTTTAAAACAGTGCCTGACTAAATTATAATTAAAGCATAGCTTTGTAGAAATTTCCAATTAACAGCCGCCCAAAACATTCTTCTGCCCTCAGCTCTGCTCTAATTGCTGTAGAAATGCACTGACCCTGCTTAGCCCTTTCATATGGTAATAATGTGCCGCTAACCAAAACTATTAGACAAATTATTGGTAGGGAGGCACTCTAATTATGTGTCCAGCTGTAGCCAGCCAGTGCCATGGAGCTGCCATACTTCCCAATGAAATTCACCAAATCCTTGTTATAATTAAACATTTTTCTACCTTTACTTTATTTCAATTAAAGGCCTTCCTGCTGTTGTGACACAATGGGACAACAAAGTACCACACATTGATAATAAGCCGTATCTTGGGAAATCAGAGGTAAAAGCATTTTCTATCAATGGCGACACATCAGGGATCATAGAAGGAGAAAGGGCAAGAGGAAATCTCAGAGGAATGGATGTAGACAACATAGTACACAAATTCAATATATTTATCCTCTGAAGAACAGCCTTGCTTGTAAAATGGAAGCATAGCTTTGAAGCTTGGTCTGCAAATAAAAGCTTCACTTACAAATCTAAAGACTTGTCATCATCTTGTCTGTTTTATTTTGAATTAAGCATTAAATTGTTTGGTCCATAGGTTGTCAGGAAATGTAACAATCTATTTATTTATCTTATTTATCTTGTTTTTAATTTGTATTTTTTAAGTTATGAATAAAACCAGTAAATTGACATCTTTAGAAAAACCTGAGCAATCCTCCTTTTTTGTGAACAAACACACATATTGTGTAAAGAAGGTAAAGACCCAATGATGCAAGTAAATTTCAAAAGAATCTGCAACTAAAATAAATGGCAAACTGTAAATGTATATATATATATATATATATATATATATATATATATATATATATATATATATATATATATGTAAATACAAGTAAAATATCACTAAATTATCCACTTGTTAAAAGTATTTTTTCCTAAGCTGACATAGAACTTTTTAGCATTTACAGAAAAAAAATCCTTTAAATTTATTTACATTTATTTAAAAGGGGAAAACATAGGTTATGTTAATCAACAAATAAACAAGTGTATTGTAAATGAAACCTTGTTGAACATAAGGCTCATTTTCATCACCAGTCTCTTTGCATTTTGCAAATAGGCATCTGAGGTTTTAAAAAACAGCAATAAAACAGAACTGCATTAAAAATAAATAAATACAATAAATGCATCCAATAAACAAGTGGCTCTTAAAGATGGAGTTGGGACCCAATTGTAGGATGTGGAACGTCAAGGTTTGGGGCATTAGTCCCTTGTTTAAGTGGCCTTACAGCAATGTTTGTCAAGCAGTGATAGCTGGGATTTCTGCCACTGTTGTTTTGTGGGTCGGAAGCTAAAAAGTCTGGGAACCGCTGCAATAAATCCTAAAATAAAAACATTTCATATCATATAAAAAGGTTCCTAATACTGCAAATGATGTTTTTCAGAAAACCATTTTGTCATGTTGAGTTAAAATAAGTAATAAGATGTAGATGACCTGACAATATGTGGTTTAGTGTGATTTCTTTCTGAGTAGGAATAAACGGTCTCTACTGGCAGTTTCTCTTGTAGCTCTTTAGATCAAGACTGCTTTAATTAAAGCGCTATTATAAATAAAATTGTATATAATCTTCAATAAAAGGATCTTCGATACTTGAAACACCTGTCTGTGTGCAACACCAACACGTAAAGACGGGAGGGATAGTTTTTAGTAGACTCTGTCTCTTTTTCTACACTGCACATTTAGGCAATGCCAATCTGGATCTGGTCATGTGACCTCACAACATAAATAAACACCTATGGCTTTACCGTTTTTGTGTGCTTATCCAGTGTGCCTTAACTTCACCAGATGAAGATGAAGCGGGGACCAGCACCATTTCAATAATTCAAATACTGTGGAAACACAACATGACAATACAGGCATTCATGCAAACTCCTGATTCCTAGATCAAAGCACACAAATGGCCAGCTGAAAGCTTGCTTACTGTTGAATAATTCATTCTTTTCACCAAGCTGGAAAAAAAAAAGCCTAGTGGGTCCTCGCCAGCCAGCAAGCACCATTTACCCCCCTTTCTACTGGAAAACAACTATTGTTGGAAATAAGATTTGACTATTCACATCAAACATAAAAAAATGTTGTAGACTCAGCCCTGCTTTTCACAAACAAAATTAACAAAATGCAGAATTTCCAGAACCTAAAATATATTTTTTTTGTGAGAAACAAAAAGCTGTGGAGATTTTCAAGTTCCACCAAAACCCAAACTTTTTAGCTCAAGTCATCTTATGTAAATTTCCTTCTCCTTGATGCTGCATCACTTGTTTCATCCATTACGTGAGTAAAGTATAAATTAGTAGAAACTAACAAAAAGCCTGGTCAGAATGACAGTATGTTATTTTTTAATATACCTAATTTAAAGTGTAGTTTGGTCAAAAAACAACAACATAAAAAATACAAATAAATTACACTTTGAAGATGGACCTGTTCAGAACCTGAATTGTGGCTTATCAGTGATCTGATTTCAATTATTTCTTGTAAGGATAACAGCAGAAAAAGAGAAAAATAGGAAAAAGGAAAAAGACAAAGAGGTAGGCCAAAGAGAAGATACATGGATGGACATGGACATAGTTGGATTGAGGACAGAGGACACAGAAGACAGAGTTAGATGTTGGACGATGACCCGATAACCCCTAAAAAGGGAACAGCCGAAAGAAGAAGAAGAAGAAGGAGAAGAAGACTTATAAATATAGCAGCAACAATGTCAGTCTACAGTATATTCAATTGATTTGTATTTGTTTTGTTTTGTTTGTTTAACCATACTTCTATTTTGATTCAAACAATTTCTATTAACAATATTAGCTTGCAAAGTCAGCCTTTGAAGGTTTAGTGAAGTTCTGGTTGCACAACATGCAGAGAAGTGAGAAAATTAACCCTTTGTGGGGTGGTTCTATCAATCAAAGCAGCTGGGAAAAGATTAAATATTTATAGTTTTACCTCAGAACAGATTTATTCTGTTGAGCAGCAGCGCTCCAACTGGTCAGTGAACTTTCTCTCTGAATCTCAATGACTCTGGAGGATCCACCACATATGAATGGCACTCCTGCAGCAACCCCACAAAGAGATGGCAGCTCAACTTTCTCCAGACAGTGCCCAAGAAGCTGATTCTTCTTTCAGGAAGGAATCTAATTTATCCCTCCAAAATCCTTTTTTTTTTTCAGGAAACATGGAATAGGCATTTCTTTGTTGTGAATACCAATGCAGTGTATTGTCCCAGTTCACTGTGGACCAACTTTAGAGATGCTACTTCAAGAAATAACTTACATCAACTTTAACTAAAAAGAATTATTACAATATTAATCAAGATATGGAGAAGTCACTGTACTAACACGCTGCAAGTACAAATGCATCAGTTAGTCTGATTATTTCCTTAACTGATGGATTAGTTTGTTTTGTTTTAGCTTTAGTTTGAACAAAATTATTAAAAAATGCACATAAATTAAAGAAAAGCAGCCAATTTAAAGTCTCTGAACATTACACATTAATTGCACACCTAATAAGGGCACTAAGTTCTAATAAGACTTGTTTAATATTGACATTTTATTCTAATAAAGTAAAATGTTCCCAGAAATCCGAATCACCTCAATAAGAATTATATTACACAAATCAACAAACAATGCACCATGTTTTCAACTCATTTTTATGCAAATAAAAGCGACTAAACATATTCCAGAATATCTCTCAGACTATCTTTTTACATTCNGGGGGGGGGGTTGTCTCACCTCAATTATTATTCATGTTTTGGAGCCACTCAAAAGACAAGTTTGATATAAGTGGTAATAATGACACAAAGTTTAAAAATGATCCCCAATAAGTACAGCCATTCATAGAATGGCTTCTTGTCCTTGAACTGTTTTCTTCTTTATTACCACCTCTATGAAAAACCAGAGGGACAAAGACTGTCCTTACCGACTAATAGAGGTATGCTTTAGTGTAGGTGTGTATTCGTTCTCTTAATTTCTTCAACAAGTGCTTTCAAACACTTGTCAGTTCAAATGTTAAGAGTCATTACATCCACTTAAGGGATTGTTGTTACTTTTTATTTCTTACAGAGACATTTTCACCTTGTCGATGTAAAAAGAGCTTCCATGTGAACCTGAATTGTGTAAGAGATTGTAAATTTTCTACTTCCATTTCCAGCTTTCTCACAAGCTTTTGGCATTACCTACAATGCATTATATCTTTTCTTATTTCTTTTAACGAAAGTAAAATGTGAATAGCCTAAACATACATTAGCACCTTTGTTTTGAAAGGAGACCTATTATGCTTCCTTGAACAAGTCAGGATAGGTCTGTGGGCTGTACGAAAAATGTTCATTACATTTAATACACAAAATCATTCACAGATATTGAGATTTCACCTGATCAGTCCTGCCTGTTTTGAGCTCATTTCAGAATGAGAGGTTTTATGGTTATGTCACTATTATACAAATAAGCTGCTGTTTACTTTTTGCGCTTGGACTGTTTCTAGAAGCAGTAGATACCAAAATGGATGTACAAAAATATGCAAAAAGTTAATTTTGCATAATAGGTCCCCTTTAAAAGAGACAGCACAATTCCACTTTTACAGCAGTCGGGGCTTAAATTGATAATTTGTCAACTTTATCATATCAGCACTGGAAAAAATTTGGCAAATGCAAACATTTTCTTATTTTTGTTTTTCCTTTACGAGTGTTTAGCAATAGCTATTTTTAAAACTTGTGTTTTTTACAGATGTGAAATGAGCTCATCACAGTCATAAGCTGAAGAAAAATGACTTTTTTTTCTATCTCTAAAAATTGTTACAATACAAAGAGTGTGACCTACATTTTAAATTTCATTTGTAAATAAATACACACTTATTTCAATAATGATGATGCTTCGACATGACTACTTTATTCTTCTTTAGGTGAAATAATATTTGTTTCTTGTCTCAATCCTAATTGTGAATTGGTAATTTTAGTAAGGTGGTGGTGAATCTCTGTTGGTATTTTAAACACAAAAGCTTGTCATTAAACTCAGAATGAAGGCCTTTATAACCCGACATGACATAAATACTGAAGCTAATTTAAGTAATAGCATATTAGACTATTTAACTCGCTTAGTTTCGTCCTTTGAGCTGTAAGAACAATAGTTAAATGCTCTGCTTCCTTTTCCCCCCTTTCATCCATTTCCTGTAACAGCCTTTTATTTCCATCTAATGCAGGCAGAACCGCAGTCACATCTGGCCCAGCACTCTGCCATGAAACAACGCCGGGCCTGGCCCAGAATCAGCAGGCATATTGCCTGCATGTGTGGCTTCTACTTGACTTTTTCTGTGTCAGGTTTGAAAGGGCTGAAGTACAGAACACAGACTAAGTATGTGACACTGTTCAGCACATTATGATGTATTATTCACTCTTCATTGAGTCTTTTTCATTGGTGATTAATTAAAATAGAAATAAGCAGTGAATAACTTGGTACTACAGCCTTGACATTACCGGTAGGAAGCATTTATTCAACAGCTCACGGCAGCAGCATCTTTTACTGTGTATATTGTTTGTATTCTTATTTTTTGTAAGAATATACTTTAGGATGCTACACAGAAATTTAAAAAGTTAGTGCTGCCTTTACTTTCTCAATACTCTGACAAGCTGTATCACTAGAGTACTAATAATTGAGTTTGAATCAGTGGGTTATCTTGTTAAATAGTGCATCTTTAATAAATCACCATGGATATACTGATTTAGATGTAAAAAGGGGGCTAGTTATGTAGATCCCCATCAAGCTGTCTTTGTTTTGTGTGTGTGGGTGTGATTGTGCATGTGTGCGCGTGTGTAGTGTTGGCCACACAATGGCCCCTGCTTTCCTGTCATCCGTGATAGATGACTCAAGGGTCACAGACAGGAATTAGCATCACAATACACTAAACCAACAATATGAAGGCATTCGCTCCAGGTTTGGGGAACAGAAGAAGGGGAGAGTAAGCCATTTACTTGAAATATCAATGGTAAACCATCGCTTGCCAAGGAGAAGCACTTATTCCTGACTGCAAAAGAAAACCTGAAGGTACGCCGTTTTGGCAGGAAATCAGCATGCTATCCGTTTAGATTATGTTAGCCAAGGCTGAGCGGTCAAAGACAGCTTTGTCAACCTGCCTGATGACTGATCTCGCAAGAATAAATCATGAATGACTAACAGGATGGCTCTACAATATGAAAAAGTGTGAGCCACAACTGTTAGGACGAAATATGAAATCTCTGCAAATGACCAGACCCTGAAAGACTCCTCACTCTGGAACCCAGTTTTGAAAAGTGCAGTTTAGGGGTTCATAAAATACTGTTTCCCTGTTGACGCAGGGCTGAAACATTAAAAAACCTTCATACACCCACAAAATGCTGTTCTGGTGTGGACAGGGCTTCATACTCTCTCAAGTGAAAACCACCGTGTGTGAAAAAAGAAAACTCTTCTCTTAAACTGGCATGTATGTGTTTCATTTAGATGTTACTTTATATAACTAAAAAGAAAAATAGAAAGTATATCTTCCAAACATAAATAAAAACGTTACTTGTTGTGGGTACAGAGTGTTTTTATAGCACATTGGCTTTTAGCTTGTCATAATTTTACACTCAAAAGTGATTATTATAGGGACCTTACAGCGTACTGTAATTTACATGCAGCAGTTCCCACACAGACTTTTTTTTGGTTTCACACATATATGGGCATTCCAATTATAAATTATAACCAGATTATTTAGTTCTGATTCAAAAACAGAATGAGGCAAAACAAAAAAAATGTTGTCTTCATTGTGTATCAATCTCTTTCACAAAACATGTATAAGCCAGGCCTGAGATGCCTTCTCCCTGTCTCAGTGTGACTTATGTTGGGACTAAGGGAGCACGAGGGTTTGAAGTCAACCTGCTGCTGTTACACCCAATCATAGCTTAAAGAGAGGCTTATCTCTGCAGCCATAACGTTGAACCCTTGTGTGAAAAGGTCTAATAGATTCTATAACTTTGAGAATAATATTGTCATACACAAAAACACTCCTGAGTATCTGGATTCTTTTTCACATGGGCTTTAATTTGCCCAAACTCTAATTGTCTTACTGGCATTATTATAAGCTGGTAAAGACAGTAGTATGGTAGTTCAAGAGCCTTTTGATTGAATAATTTTATACTATCACCACAACAATTCAACAGCAGTGATGACTGATTTGTTTCCCAAGTCATTCAGTTTTACTGTCCAAGTGATGTATGTTTGACTAGGAAGGAGCGTTTCACCTAACAAGGTTCTTTAAAATAAGGCATGGCAATACAGATTTTGAAACTTTAAAGTCATTTAAAGGATGGTTCTGAGTTTCACCCAGGACCTTAAAATACAGTCACAAAAATTAGGTTCTCGATACAATGCAGTGAGCAACTGTAATTAACAGCTCTTTAAAAATCCATTTTTCTCTGAACACCAAAAGAAATCAATACTTAACTTCAAATGACCTTATCGAGCTAGATAAAAGGCTTTATTGCAGGGGCTGGGTCAGGAGCGGTTGAGCTAATGTGTTAGCTGAGCAGTGGGGGATTAAAGGTGAGGCGTTCTCTGAAAATCTTACAAGACATCACAAAGCAGCAGGTCACTAACCTGAGCCTTCCTGGAGACACTGAGGGGATTACAGCAGCCAACCTCTGCTGAACTGTGCCTGTATACAGACGTAAAGACAGGCTCTTTATCACTCTGCAGGTCCAGCCCATTCTATTTCCTCTTTCCCAGCTCTCTGCCTTTTAAACAAGGCCAGGACTGAAACCTACTTGTCCCAACTCAGTACAATATACTCTCAGGGGACCAATTTGCACAGCTGGGCCTTGTCTGAATCACTCTATCAATTAGGAGCCACTGTGTTTATCATCACATACATTACTGTAGAGGCTGTCCTGGTCATTGTGTTGAGTTTTGCCTCTCAAGAGAGGCAAAGAGATGAAATATATGACCAGGGAACGAAGCCACAGTTGGACAGGCTGCTGGACTAATCTGAAAGGACTGTTGTAATTATGAGTCTCTCGAGGAACTGGCTTTGTGGCAAGTCCAATGTGTGAACATGGTGCTAACAGTCAGGAAGGTGCCCTGGCCTCCTTCGCTCAACAAGGTAAGACACCAAGTCAAATCGATATTTTCAATCTCTCAGGATCAATTCAGCATCTGAGCACAAAGGAAGACATGCTGGCTGTGACCAATACATAAGAATAAGAAGTCAAACTCTGCTCGTGATGGCTTTTATGTCGTATGTTGTTTTATGATCATGAATTTAAACAATGTCCTGTCTTAAAGTTATTAGATAATCTAAGTTTAAAGAAAAGGAGAGTAAAATAACAAAAAATACTAAAAACAACCAGCCACAACAAAATATACATGTTCTTTCTTTGCTCTTTTGATGTGTGAGAAAAAAAGTTATAACAGCATGCGATACAAGACTTCCAGGGTTTGCAGACGTTTCTTCTCTAAGCTCTCTGACTCCTCAGCTTCCTTAAATAAATACAGAAACACGACCAACACCCCAGGTTTGTCAAACTGTTTGAGCAAACACAAATTTGCATAGCATGCACTGTACCTCTCACTTGGATTACTCTGTACAATACTTCTAGTATGCAAGAACTTAAATTTTCCCCATCAATTGAGTTTTTTTTACCCACTTATTCTTCCTTACATTATTACAGAGTAATGTTGTTTTAATCTTTTTTGCCTTGGTTTGCCTATTCAAAATCTATTTTAGGAAAAATGCTCTTTGCTGTATGATCTGAAGCACAGCTCGTGTTGACTTTGACATGGATGGGGGAAATGTATCAGGATCAGACCATAAAACAGCATTAGTTATGATAATCCTATATGGCCATGGCTACAGACCTTCTTTGTTTCCAGGGTTGCTGTTCAGAAGAGATGACAGTCTGTGTCAGCAGTGGAGTCTAGTCCCTGTGCTTCGGTGAGATCACAACAGAAGCATTCAGATTCCATTCATACTGTTATTACACACAATCTGTATCAGTTACACAATCTCATCACAACAAAAGTGCTTCATCAATGGAATATTATGTAATCAGGAGAAAACTGATAATTTTTCATGACCAGAGAACTAAACGTGACACTGCATCTTTAAGAAACCGGAGTCTCACTGTGTTTTTGTCAAACAAAAGCAGCCAATTGGGAACATGCAATCTGAAACCAGAAGCCTGGCTCAGAGGGCCTCACACAGACCTCAGAGCAGGGACACACCCCGAGTGCTCCTGATTCAGACAGGCACAGAGCCACAGCCTGATATCTAACCATTCACTGCAAACACCTCGACAGAGACAAAAAGAAAATCTCAAATACTTCTAATCTTAGGGGTCAATTTGTTAGGTTTTTTTTTCCTATACAGGTTTAAAAATATATAAAGTAAAACTTAAAAACCGACTAGGACATGTTAGCATTAAAATACAATTGAAAAATGTATACATGAAGATTTTCATAGAGATAAAGTAGACAATTTATTGTTTAATATGCCACCATTGTACTATCAGCTCAAAGTTTGCACATTTGTTCATCCAAAAGGAAATGCAGCAAAAAACACACAAGCAGCCAAAGAAAATTAATTCTTCTGGAGAATCTAACCCTTCCCCAGTGATGTGATCAGCATTGCTTACATCTTAATCTCTTCTATCACCACTGTCTGGGGTCAGCCCTGCATGCATGAGCCCCCCGCACAACTCTGGGCTGTTGTTACTGAACACTCACTAGTCACAACATGTTATGCTTGATCACCACAACATGAACATGAGTAAGACTTAAAATCAGCTCCCTGAACAAACTTATATAAAGTAACATGTATTCTGACGCTTAGCAACAAGAAGACTCATGTAAATCCATTCTGCAGCTTACAGAGACAAAACAATGACAAAGTAAAATGCACCAAAATATGTGGAATAGGCAAATCATACACATTAAAATCCAACTGGTCTCAAATCTTCTATTTCAGGCACGTTCATATTAAACAGTGTTTAAACACGAAATGGTGTGCACTTGAAATACCTGACCAATTTTTGCACCTTATCTGCAGTTCAAACCAGCTTGCACAGAAGGCACATCTGCAAAAGGTTGTTGAAAGAGGCGTGAAAAAAAACTGACTTGAATTACATAAGCCAATTGTGAGTGCCATTTGGATAATGAATAATGTATTAGCTCAATTTAACCGTATTTGACATGCTGTTGAGAGTGAGAAAGATACAGAATTTACTTTGTGAAGGCTGAAATAATTGTTTTACAATAGGTGAAACTATATCTTTATTTTACCCTAATTTTATTGATGCTTTCTAATGTTTTAAATAAATTAAGAAAAAGATAATATACTAGAAATATTAGATAGTATTGCAACAATGACTTTTCATATTTGCAAAGCTTTTTATGTTTTTAATTTAGTTTGAACCTGTTTTTATGTCACTGGATTTGATACAAATCACAATTAAATTTACCTGCCTGATCATCTGAAAACTGGTTGGCACAGTGTATTTCTGTTTTCACAAAGAAAATGAAAACATTTATATGAAACATATCTGTGTATAATTTTTTTTAATAATATTATGCGGGGGAAAAAAACTATCAAAATGGATACAACTAGATAAATATCTCCTTTACAGATTTAAGTTTTTAGAATTTATATTTTCCCATCACACAATTGTAATAAAAAAGCAAGCTAAGAAAAAAGAGCGGAGAACTAAATTTGTGTCGACGTGAAATGATCTTTCCTTGACCTTGTGGTGACCTAAATCTCTCACTCGTCACAAACTAATCTTCCAACCTGGAATGTTCCTAAACTCAAAATGACTTCTTCCTTTCTTCATCATACCTACATCAATACTATTTACACTTTCAACAGTTTCATCTCTTAAGAAAGACTTAAAATAATTGGACTTTTTCTCTACTATGGTGTGTGAAAACACAGTAGTCTTACACTGACAATGGCAGAGGAACAAATGAGGGATTATTCTGGAGGTGTGTGATGCCTCTCCTGCAATGAAGTTCCTCACACTCTATTCTGAGTGAATGCAGGTGACTCAGGGAGCCTGAGCTGATCCCAGAATTCCTCATTATTTGCCCGGCAGGGGGGATCAGGTCCGCTCGCTCTGTCTCGGAGCATGCTTGGCCCGATGAGACGAGCCCCAGAGGAGCACAGCACTGGGCCATCAGGGGCAAAGCCAGGTCTGCTCATTATATCTAACTCATCCTTGGCATCTCTGCAAACCAAGAGCCACTTAGTTCCCACAGGAGGGGTCTGGGCTGGACCACTGATGAGATGGCAGAGCAAACAGCAGAATGATAATAGGAAAAGCTTTACATCAAAAGACACATGTAGATAAAGGTAGTGCATCCTTGAGTCCAACTACAAAACATACATTAACTCGGCCTTGTTTTGAGTTAACATCAGTTTCAGAATATGTGAAAGAAAGAAAGTGATTATTGTGCTGCAACTTGCTTTTTTGTTTACCAGAACCAGATAAACACAGAAAAGAAATACACAAAATCAGTTTGAAGGTTAATGTCTCAATGAAAACCTTATAAAAGTTTCTATCTGTCTGTCTATCTATCTATCTATCTATCTATCTATCTATCTATCTATCTATCTATCTATCTATCTATCTATCTATCTATCTATCTATCTATCTATCTATCTATCTATCTATCTATCTCTCTATCTATCTATCTATCTATCTATCTATCTATCTATCTATCTATCTATCTATCCCCTCACCCCCCACACACACAAATAATAGTCTTAACTCCTCAAAGGCAAAAGTAAATCTGGATGTGAATACAATACTAGTAAATACTACTAATAAGTATTACTGATAATAAATAAACAAGCTTTTCTATAGTAATAGCATGTATGTATGCATCAATAGATGGAATAATATTTAGTTTGTTTTTGCACAGGAGTAAGAGAGACAAATTTGACAATGATATTTAGCTTGCTGGGTAGTGCAAATACATAACTCAATGAATAAACATACAATTTGAGAGAAGCGTGTTGCTTCACTTATCAACTCTATTTCTACGATAAATGAATGCAGCCTCGCACAGCAGGTAAATTATGCAAGTGTGGAGTTGGGGGCCTTTGGCTAGGGGCCAGTGCCCTCATGCTGCTGTACTTTTTCTAAATATTCTCCCAAGTAAAATGTGAAGCCAAGACAAGAGCTAGTGATCCAGTCTATGCAGATGTAGTGTCTTCAAATGCAGCCGCAATTAGCTTTAGACAATAAGCACAATGCCAGCCAACACTGGTCTCGGCACATTCAAAACCCTTCAGGTAAACACCACAATAGACTAAGAAGCAGAAATTAGAAATTGTTTTGTACTGCAACACAGTTGCTATAGAGACTGTTGCTAATTAACTGCACTCTACCCCAGGATAACAAAGGGCTTAAGGGCACTCAGGGCAGCTCCTCTTGTGATGAGCTCTGTGTATGGAACACTATGCCATCCCCAGAGACTCTCAACTACAAAATACCTGTCTTCTTGTTGCCAGCATTCACCTTAGATGCCATAAGATGTTTTCTTTGGGGTCTGAATATGTCTGTTGAACCGTGAAGATGCAGTTCAAAATCAATGTACCAGGCTGGAGAAATAATTCACAGAAAAGTACACATAGCATTTAAATGAGAGCACTCCCAACAAAGTGGTCAGAACAAAGTAATATCTGAGACATTCTATACAAAAATTGGCTTGTTGTTGAATTTATGGATTTATTGCATTTAAGTTTTATATTTTCCCAACTGAATGAATTAAATAGTAAAGCTGAACTAGTACATTTAAAATGATTGGTGTTTTATTTTCATTCAACAGTAAGCTTTTAATCATTTGAAATGTTCATAACAAACAGGACTGGACGGTTTTAGATCACGTACAAGAAACTCATAATTTTTGTAATCTATGCTAAGGTATAATCTGAAAAGTACTTCGATGTAGATATTCAGATGAACAAAGATGTATTTTAAAATGAGTAAGTGTAACCTGTTGATGTACTTTACCCCTTGTTAAAAAGCTGCACACCAGTGTACTGTCTGATTATGATTTACTAAATTTGATTCGTTTTTGAACAATAGCCACATGGACCATTACTGGTAGCGCACCACAGACTGGAGCGACCTTCAGTCTATACTAAGGTAAACCTTTATGTAAATAACTGTCTGATGCAAAAGTGATGCAATAAAAGTCTTTACAAAATAGTATTTGCATGAATTTTTTGAGATTGGAGCTGCTTTAAGATGACAGAAAGCCACTTTGGTCTAGACCCCTCTCTGACCAGCCATTAGCTCATCTTCCCTGAAAGATTTTCCACCTGATTCTTCAAACACTACGAGTAATTTGCAGGTGCTGATAATAACTCAGTTCAAATATTTTGCAGAGCAGTTACATAAAAACCCCAGTTCGTTTTGTTTTTAAGACACACCAACTTTGACGATAAGCTTAGGGAACTGTCACATTTTGCATCATGATGAATTGGCACTAAAATGCAGCAACACCTGCAGAGGTAAACAACAAGCAGTGTCCACTGAAATAAGCCCACATGACCCTGTAACACTTTACCACCACATTCAAATACTTACATTTCCAACATGAACATGATTTGTTGTTGTATTTATGTCTTCCACACACATACAGTATTTATAAAATTATTCTCCTTGTGTTTTTCAATGAAAAATGGGACACTGTTTCTGCTACTGACAAGACATTTGTAACCGAATACAGACCACATCTGGTTGTATAAACCTCTGCACAACCGTGCAGCTGTCTCCTTAGCATGCACCACAAAAAAATCCATTTTTTTTAATGGCGTTTTCAACCTATAGTGTTTCCAGAGACAAAATTTTAAATATTTAAAAAGGAAAAACATCTGTTATGACTAAGACTTGCATTATGGTATTTCAGTTAGTAATGTAAGCTGACAAGTGACAGAAAATTTACCTCATTTTATGTCAAAAAGGCATAGAGAGTGTTGCAAGATTTTTAGGATTAATACTTCCCTAAAGGCTGAACAATAGAACTTTTACTATTAACATCTACAAAGCAATTTTCATTCATAACTTTGGAAAAAATGTACATTTGCTTTAATTTTCAGTACCATTTTCTTGAGCAGTCTGACTCTGTGGGCTGGAGGAAGAGACAGTAGGGGGGTGGTTTTGTCTGAGCCCACATCTTTGCAGTGGCCACTGAGGGGTTTCAATGCAACTCCTGAAATTTACATTTTGTTTGGCTGGAGGGGTCATATGACAGCTGCAGGCTAATGCTCTGCGGGACTTTCTGCTTTCACTTCAGACTGACAGCTTGTGAGACAGTCCAACACCAGAGAAAGAAAACATTCCCTCTTTCCATGACATCACCCAGCCAGGAATGGGGGAAAGTGAAGGGAGGAAAGGGGGTACAGCTGGTGGCAGCCACTGTACCATCTGCTACTGACTAATAGTTCATGTTGCTTTACTTATAAACTTGCACTTCTGTGAACCAGTATGGTGTCTGTATGGTCAGCATTTCAGTCATAATCTTGTATTACCCAGAACAGCGATGCATAAAATGCTTTTTATTAAAAAGAAAACTAGTGCAACATTTTGTTAAAAGCTCCATTTCCCTTATATTTGCAACTAAGTATGTGACTGTGGTCAGCAGAAAAGAAGAAAACAGTGCTCATATTCCCACTCAGCTTCCAAGAAACAGAGGAAGACTCTTATCGACTCTTATCCTACATGGCTAAATAAAATAAAATAAAAAAGCTTGTGGTTCTAAATGATAAAAAAGCTATTTAGGAGCTTACACTCAAAAACACACCCATCTTTACTCACCATACATCTTTCCCTCATCTGACAAGATGATCTTCCTTCGGCCACATGGAGGATAGATGGCCAGGGCCTCTTGGAAGCTCTGTTCTATGTCAGGACTCCAGACCCCTTCGGCATCATTGTCCACAGGCTTGTCTGCCGAGTCGCTCATCCTCTCCATGTCCTCGGCAGGGCTCTCGCTGCCACTCCAGCTGCTGGGATCAATCTTGGCGGTCGGTATCTCCAAGCCGAAGCCTGGACCAGACTAGGGAGAGACCTGGAATTCCCAAACAAGCAAACAGAACACAATCATCACTACAACCATAGAGCAACGGAGATCTGCTTCCAAAACTGCAAGTCAGTACACACTGTTGGTTGGGAGCACATTATAAAGCAGGAGTAGCCAAACAAGGCTGGACATAGCCAAGAATGTTGGTGACTTGTTAACAGTGGATGGTTGGGTTTTTTTGGATTTTAAAACACTTGTGATATTATATTGTAAATCAAAAAGAAAACAAATTTGAAAATGCTGTATAGAAATCAAACAGTCAAGTAATGCAGTGAAACAATATCAATGCAACTAATATCGTACAAAAGAACAAAAAACATTTAAGCACTGCATCGATGAGAAAAACAAGCTGCTGGTGAATACGCATAATAAAGTACTTTATTATTGTAAATTAGGGCTGCATAGAGTTGATATCATAGCTCTAACTCAGTGTGCACAAAATCAATATCGCAATTCAAATTTGCCAATCAAACGGCCTGCCACTCCTCTAAATGCCCATATGGACAGTGTTGTGAACGTTCTAATGACAGAATATGTAGGTCTATAGCAACTGGTATCAGCATTGCAATATTTAACACTAATTTCGCAACCGCATGTTTTCCAAGTATTGTGAAGTCCAATTGTGAATTGCCACACATAAATGGCAATGTACCCATCTGTTTTTGTCCTAAAATTATATCTCAAATTATTGTAATTAAGATAAATTGTGTTATTTAAGAAATAAACATTGTTCTATGCAAAACACATTAAACCAGCAGGTGAACAGAGGAAACATACAAGCCCTTTCTGTTGTAGACCTTTAGTCAATGCAGATGTAGAAGCTATAAATCAATACTTTCCAAAGGGGAAAATGGTTCAATGATTAGAAAGATGTGAGAGTTCTCCCCTCAATTCTTTTAGCACCACATGGGTCAACAAAGAAGTATTTCTGCATCTTGTTCGTGCGTCTGTTTCTCGAAGGGTGAAAACTATGAGGATTTAGCGGGCAGCATGTAGAGAGAAGAAATCCTGTAATGTATAAAGCTTCAGATTAAACTGAAATAATTATGGATAAATGATATAAATTATTGCCACTCAATGTAAAAAGCATTAAGGGACAGTGATTAAACACAAACATAAAAGAATGTCACTTTCTAAAAAGGATATCCGCTGAGCAATTTTCTACACATACACTAGATAACAAGTGGTTAGGGATCAATAAACTAGTACAGTTCTAATTTGACCAAACAGTCTAAAGGTATTATAGATGGCATTATTCACACTTGTTTCAGCTGCAGTTTTCAGATCAATGCATTTGTCTTTGCCATATTTGTTTCCAATTGAGTCACGCTGTGCAAACTGAAATGTTATTTAGCCTTTTTATTTATTTTTCCACCTAAACATGCCAAGTAGATAATTGCATATTGGGCTGTGAGCTCTGTCAGGCATTTAATTGCACAGCCTTGAAGCCGAACAGATAAAGCATCTACATTTAGGAAGAACATGCAATATAAGTAAAGTATCACCACAAATTTGATGTAAAGGTCACTTTCTTGCTTACATGCAGTCAAAGTCTACTGTGCATAAGAGAACCTTTTACTACTTAAAGCTCAAAACCAAACACGGAAACAGACCACACTTTTAGCATAAAAAAACTCACTGTTTGTGTCAAATGTAAAGTGTTACCATCCTAACACTGAATTTAAAATACTTTCATGCTTTACCTCATTTGCTAACACTTCACCGAGATCTCTTTTTGTTCTTAATCTCATCTCTTTTCCCAGACAACTGCTTCCTCCCTGAGCCAGATCCTATTCAAGCAGGACAAGCTGTCAGGAAATAGGAATGGTACCATATGTTTCTTCAAACATGTCAGTTGATCAGGGGGAAAGGGGGGGATGGGAACAAGCTGCTGGAAAGAAAAAAAAAACTCCCGGAGAGCAGAGGGAGCTTTTACTGAATTCCGTTTTTGTGTTCTGTCTGCTGACGCTGCAGAACCAACAAACTGATGAGGGAGGGGAAACATTCCCATTTCAACCACTAACAGGCAGCAACATTTTTCTAGATGTGCGCATTTTATCCCAACCAACTTATGAGGTGCGCTCATAATAACAACCAACTTTCATTTTTTTTAGAGTCCAAACCTAAAGAGAGTTTTTATTTCAGTGCTCATGAAATCCATACACTGAACAAACGTTTACAATAACAGGCATGGTCAAAACTTCTTTCAGAATTTTGTAAAATTAGAAATTCACAGACAAAATCGTGTCTAAAACAAAAAACTAATGTCAGTGCGAAAATATCATTTTAATGTGTTTTGATGAATGTACAAGCACTCTAAAACACATTTATGTTTAGAATAAATCCGGAGTGAAAGTTGATTAAATGAACAGGAGGAGTGAAAGGATAAACAGTGTGGTACTCTTAAAATAAAGTCAAACATTTCCTAGATAACAGAAGTAGCAAAGACAACTTACTTAGGACCCACAGTTGTGTTCCTGCTCCATCTTTCATTTAAAACTTGTGTCTGCTACAGTTTAGAGATCAACACAAAATGTTCTAGCTCTTTTTTATGTCCCACTTTGTTCCTAGTTATTGTTAGATAAATTACAAGCTCTGATTTCATATAAGCTAAGCCTAAAAAGTAACTGTCAGCGATGCAAAGCTAATACGAACACCAACAGAATCTCACTGATTTCAACTGAATCTTCAGGCGTAGTTGCTGTTTTTTCTTCAGTCATTTATTCATCTGTCCATTTTTTTAAATCTGCTTTATCCTGTTGATGACTTTTGTTGTGAATTGGTGCTAAATAAATACACAAAATTGAATTAAATGCAGGGTCACAAGGGGGCTGAAGCAATTCTGTCACTGGGCAAGAGTTGGGGTACACCCTAGACCAGTGGTCTCCAATCCTGGTCCTTGAGTGCCACCATCCTGCAGGTTTTACTTGTTTCTCTGCTCCAACACACCTGATTTGAATCAATGGGTGATTAACAGGCTTCTGCAGAACATGAAGAGGTAATTTAACCACTGAATCAGGTGTGTTGGAGCAGGGAAACAAGTAACACATGCAGGACAGTCTTCCTCGAGGACCAGGATTGGAGACCCCTACCCTAGACAGATTAAAAATCCGCCATCAGGCCAAAACAGAAACACACAACCAAGCAATCTCACGCTCATTCCTAATTTAAAAAAAGAGGCAAACAGTTAACCTAAAATGGGTGATTTTTGACTGAGAGAGAAAAAAGGAATTAAAAAAGAAAACCTCAAATTCCTGATGTGACTGGTAACACTGCGTAAAGCAATCATCTCCTAAAGTTCTGACGAGTCAACCTGTATCAAAAAGTAATATGTCTGTGACCCAACAGGTCAGAAGTAGAGTTTTGAAATAAGGGTGACCAACACACTATTATGAGGTTGACCTAAACGTTGTGGGTGATTACCAATAATCTGGATTTCTATATCTGTAGGATGCCATTTGTTCGCTTCTTTTCCAACACTGACACATTGTTGACTTGTTCTCAAAATGCCAACATAATAAAGTAAAACTCAATCTTCCAACCGATTAAATGCTTTGCATCCACTGGATTCAAAGAAACTGCGTCAACTAGATGCTTCTGCTATGTTAAATGTGACTAACCTGGCAGTTGTCAATAAGGACGGTCTCTTAGTGCCTTAGAATCTGGAGTCTAATTATGTCTGTCAAAGAAGGAATGAATGTCACCCATAGAAACACTTGTGGCTTAAAAATAATTGCATACTTCTGTCTTTGCAGGGTGTACACCATAGAAATGGACTTATTTGTAAGATGCAGTACAAAGATGGCACGCAATGTGAGAAATGAATGTGGTAGCTAGGCAGAGTAGTAGGTGTGACATGGAATTACGGGAAATTACACTTACCGTGAGATTACATAAACCACTCACCTAGCTGGAATCCAGCTCCTTAAATTAAGAGAACCCATTTCACCCATCAGACAGAGCAGGGTAATGAAATAGCAGATGAGAGGTCTCAAATGTAATTTTCCATGTGGAGTTCTTTTGTGCTGTTATCTCAGAGGGTGCAATAATGATTCTGTGAATGACTTTTGTGCACCCCATAATGGCCCACACAAGCTAAGGCCACAATGTGCAAAACTGTAATTACCATGTGATTTCAAAGCTCAACATTTTTAACACGTTGTAAAGACATATCCTGGCCTTTGCATAATTATAAAAGCAATGTCAAAATTATTCCTTTTTATGTGTTACCGACTATGAACAATGACAATGGTAAATGTTGTTAAAATTCATTTTTTTTCATTAGAAACAAATTAATTACCTTGAGAAATGCATGTTTATGAAATGCAGTCTTTTTCAGTAAGTCTTTAGGGGCCTTGAAATACAGTTCCATGGACAAATAAAACTATTTAAAAAATGATAGAAATTCTTTGAATTCATTTAGAGTCAAACTAAAGTTGAGGCATCCAGACTTTGTTTGGTTAATTTCATTTCACTTTAATTTCTGCAGTAATTAAAAAGTGCAAAACTTTAAAAAATGTTTCAAGAAAAAAAATGATAGTATGACAGATTTTTTTTAAGAATTAATTTGTCACTAAACTTCACAAATATTTCAAGACAATACATCTGCATTTTGATGAATAAATCTGAAGAGCAACTATTTGAAATGAACAAAATAAGAAAAAAATAGACTTGCATCAATGTCTTTTAGATACTAGAAAGCTGAATTTCGCTATCTTTGTTATTGGCAGTGGTAGTTTGCTTATTTCATGGCTTTTTGAACATTCAGATTTAAGTGCAGTGACTCCGTCTGACATCTCAAATCTCAGGCCTCCGTCCAACTACCCAGCAACCATCAGGCAACTGTGGGATCAATCTTTGTTTATAGATTTACAGGTTCTGTCAAAGCAGCCGTCTTTACCTGGCTCAGCCTAAAAAACAGGCAACAATACGACATGGACCACGTCAGAAATGTTGGCAGCCCAGCAAACAGCCCGATATAGCCAAAGGTCTTTCTCTCTGATCAACAGATGGGAAATTTACTGTAAATTTTAACAATACAATTTCTTCTGGTGGTGATACAGCCCTGTTCTGCATGAAATATAAAAATCGCAGTCTGCCATTTAAACGAGAAATTTAATGACAGCTCAGAGGACATTTTCCTATCAAAAATTTGCAGTGCATTCCGAACAGCATAAGTCCATGTCACAGCAGCGTGGAGTGCGAGCGAAACACATAAAGCTCAGGAAATTAAAGCTGTAAATAAAGGTCTGTCAGATAAAAGATCTCCTGACAGTTATGAGAGCAGAGCAGGCCGAGGGCTGGCTGCTGGCTCATTCAGGACGCGTGTGGACGAACATGAAAAAACAAATCATAGAGATGTGCATGAAGGCCACCATTTGCATTTGGTGCTGCCAATTCTCACTGACTTTCATCTCTTTATTTCTGATTCTTTAGCCATCATTTATCCCTTTGTATTCCTCTTTCATTTTTGTTTCATTGTTGCCATTGTTTCATCTTTCTTTTCTTTATATACTCTCAAAAGATCCTCCACACTACTGATTAAAATAGTGTCATTAAGAGGCAAATTAACAAGACTAATTGTTTTTTTCTAATTATTATTATTATTATTATTATTATTATTATTATTATTATTGTCTTATGACTATAGCATAAGAGTTACTGTAAGTGCATTAAAAATATGTGTACACACAGAAGCTTAAAATATACTGTAAATTAGACAAACTTTCCAAATTGTGATATTATAGCTTCTGTATACAAACTCTCGCTCTTTTATAACATATATGATGGCTATTGATTAAATAAATGGCCTGCACTTGTATAGTGCTTTATCAAGTCCAAGGACTCCAAAGCGCTTCACACTACAATCTCATTCACCCATTCATCCACCCATTCACACACTGATGATGGTAAACTACACTGTAGCCACAGCTGCCCTGGGGCGGGCTGACAGAAGTGAGTGAAACAAAAAGAAAACTAGCTGTAACAATTACGGTTTAAAAAAGCAACTAAATATTTGTAATTTGTAGACTTGATAAATATTAGTAATAATAAAAACAATGTTAGGTTAGTTTTCTAGTGGCATAGGAATATTTAACCAAATTAAACAGTGCAAGTCGTTTCACTAAGGAAACACCTAATTGAAAAGGCTCTATTTTCACAGTAAAGAATAAGACTTTAATCACATTAATTGTTGTATGAAGCTAAACAACACTGGGTTTTTAAAGTGGGAACGGCAAAACAATGAGGACTATGAGGATATAAATGTCCTGCAGTAGAAACAAAAACCTTGTTAAAAAGTTCTTGTTCATGTTTATAAGATGTTAGATCTCAAAAACACATATTTTGTTCAGTCTGTACTCTCCAGCTTTATCCTCTTGTCCAAATATTGTTACTTTTTATTGTAAAACATTCAGGATGAGGCTTCAAACAGCAGCAGCTCACAAACCTGTAATGCCCCCTCCATAATGATGATGACCCCAATACACTCTCCACAACCTACACAATCGTTTGGAACGTAGCTGGATTGCACCAAATTTGGAAAACCTTGTTTATTGTGAAGGGTATAATGACGTTGCTACACAATAAGTACTCATGAAATAGTTTTTTTTTCCACTGTTATTTTTTGCATTCTCAAGACGCTCTCCTGAGCCTTCACTACACTCTACACATTCTCAAACCGTGTCAGGATGCAGCTACGGGTATTATAGGTTAATTCAGTAATCTTGTCATGATCACAACTAGTCTTGACTTGAGGCCAGTGTGGTCAGTCCTGCTTCAAGTTCTGGATGACCAAGCCACACCAGTGCACGCGGGCCCCATGTCATGTCATGCGCTGCCACCACGCTCATGACGCTACAACCAGGAACCAGACACATTGCCACCAAAATATTAAACTAACATGAACTCACCATGGAAGTCTTTGTGCATGCTCAAAATCATTGTGGATCTATTACGCCCTATCATGTGTAATGGGGAGCCCACTGTACCCTGCAAAAGCCATCCATAGTCTGTCTGACTTTTTATGCCGGAGAGGGGTTGCCATCCAGTGTGAAGAGGGCTTAAGTCAAAAACAATGCCTTCTTCTTATAAGGCTTTTCACACAACAGTTCTGTGACATAGCCGCAAAGACCAGTCCATCATTAAGCTGCCTCTGGTCGTTCATAAATCAGTGATGGAGCTTGGCCACGTCCTGCATACATGTGAGCTTCCAGAAATGAAGTGAGTATCTTGGAACCAAAAGAGGCATGGAGCAGGACTAAGTTGCATTAACGTGGAGCGCATCACATTAGATGTGTGAGGGATGTCTGACTCAAATCCTCTTCCAAACATGACAAAAATAATTTACTTAAGTGATTCTCTTTGTGGTTAACTAGTTTTCTTAACTAAATACAAAGTTGCTAGGCGTCATCATTGATTTTCCCTGGGTAATAAAGCTGTTTGCTGCTGTTTAATCCCATGACTGGGTGGTCGCACAGACCATATATCGTCACTGCTGTGTGGTAGAAGCCAAAACATCTGTACTTTAAAGGTTTTGGTTGAAAAAATGTCAGATAAAATTCATTACTGGTTTTTAAAAGTGAGAAAACTCAAACTACACAAACTACACATTCCTATATCCCGTGCCTGTTGTTACAGCTGCAACATGTTTTCAGAGCAACATCGTTTGCTGCAATGAACAACCTTGGAACTTCAAAAAAAAAAAGAGTAAGAAATCACACTAATTTCATGCTACTGTATCATCAAAATGTTGATTATTACATGGTTATCCTATTAAGACTACATACTATATGCTCAAAATAATAATGGACATCCAGTTCACGTGCTGGTAATAGAAATCCACAGATCTTTGTTGTAAATATCCAATATTTAGACAAATTTAAACAGACCAGACATGCTGAAACACATTCCTAATTGATTTACCAGACATAAAGAGCACACTAATGTTAGGAGTTTACCCTCTGTGCTGTTCACTGAATCCAGGACACCTTTAGGGCACGAAGAGTCTTCATGATCTGTGTCAGCCATGATAACAACACAACAACCACCGATAAAAGCTCCTGAGGGAATTCAGTGTAAGTGATGACTGGGGAATGAAGTGGTACAGAGAGGGGTAAAAAAGGCATGTTTGAATGCAAGACACAAACTTTACACAATCTGAATAAATTAAGTGACTCCCTGGTTTTGCTGCAAAGATTTCCTTTCACTAGTGAGAAGCTGAGCACCTTGGCTTCTTCTATGGTCAGCACTCAGAAAGGAAGTTGTTGTAGACCAGATTTCCTGATTTCATTGTGGGTAAGAGCTGGAAATGTCTATAGTGGTTTCAGAAACTGACTCATAAAATGATTCATAAAGTACATACTGCTTTTTGTCTTCGTATGACCATGTGCCAACTCATTCGTTTGTCTTGTGATTTCTAAATATAATGAGAACAATTAGAAAAAAAAAAACATGTCCTACCATTTAAAAACCTTTTGAAGCTTCCACATTAATCAAAGAAGTTAGGACATAATGAAACTGAAATCCCTTAGTAGACAACAAATAACTGAGGGTGCCACATGGTAAATATTATAAGGCTTTAATATTAAAGCAGTATGACTTCAAACAGTAAAAATGTTCAATTGTTTATTGCATCTGGGCTCCCCCCAACAGTTATTAAATATATTACTATTGCTGTAAAAACTAGCCTCAATCTAAACCCTGCCCTTGCAAAGTCATATACGTCTATTTGTTATTATGCTGAAGAGAATAAAAAATGAAGCCTCCAAAAATGTCACGCAACAAGATAGGGTCATTTTATAGGACCAAAGAAGATTTAACCTTTCTATAAACTGTAAAATATACTGTAGTTGATAAACTAACACACAAAAAAAAAAACAGAATTTAGTTTGAATCTGGCGTATATGTGAAACCAATAAAAGAAGAAATAAAGTACCAGTTGTCATAAGCTTGCAGTGAACCTTTGGAAAGATGTAACATTGAACAAATGTTCGCTTACAAGGGAATAACTTATCTGTGCACTCATATAAACAAAACTGAGATGGTTAAATGATGCACTTTCACTGTGAGAAAGGGAAATTTTTCCATAGGTTTCTAACATTTCAGTCCCTGATAAATAATAAGTGAATACACTCCTGCCCTAATTAAATGTATTTTATACCACAGGGTTTACAAAGTTCTATAGCAAATATCAGGAATATATAAACATGATAAAACGTTTTATTTGTATAGAAATTATATTGTACAATACAAGAGTGAAATGAGAGCCTGACTTTGACAAAGCAGTGGTTTTATTAGAGGAATCACCTCTACCTGATTTATAACATGCAGAAGCTAAAGTGTCCAGTTTACCAACACAAGTTTGAAATAATTAAACTAAAGGTAAAATGCTGTTGAAACAATCAAAACCCTTTCACAAAAAAAGTTTGTAATCAATAAGAAAAGTATTGTTTTCTATGCGAACAACACTGTTGGTGTCATTCTTTTCAAGAACAATCGCAACAGTCAAGCAAAGCAAAGATGAGACAAAAAAACAAACAAACAAAAAACAAGCTAATTGGTTTTAAAACAGCCGTTTATTAAGAACAAGGTCAGGATCTGCATCAAATTCTTTTTCTTCTAGCTAGTCCAATGTTTTGCTGATGTTTGGTCGATTGTTTGTTCACTTTCTTTGTTTCAGGGCAGTTTTGGCTCCAGGAGTGTTCTCAATAAGATGACAATGCACTATCAAAATAAATCAGCAGAACAAAAGTTCACAGATTCTCTTTTGGGTGAGTCGGTCTGCACTGTCACCATTTGTTTAGTGTGGAGTTTGCATGTTCTTTCTGTGCCTGCATGGCTCTTCTCCAGTTTCCTCCCACTGTCCATGACAGCTAGAGCTATACTTTTGACACCTGTGCAGAATCGCTTGTAGTGACAGAAAACATTTAAACCTACAGCCCCCAACGCTAACCACACCAATGATAAATGATGATTAAATTTTTTTTAAAAAAAAGGTCCAAATCTGGTTCTCTTCCTGTCAAAAATGTACTCCAGTAGTACAAAGTGAGCCGAGGCAGGTTCGATGTGGGCAGAGGCAGGCAATACAACATTGTCCACAGCCTAGAATACAGTTTTGCAAGCTGTGCACATAAAAACAGGTTGCGATTTTCAAAATTTGGTTAAGCAAAATGCGGCAGCATGGCTCACTGATCAGAAACACTCAGAATTCAGTGAGATTGCAGCTGAAAATTTGCTTTCTTTTTTTTTTGTTCCAATTTTGAGTCACCAACTAGTCTCCAGCAGCTGCAGCCCAGTGAGATACTACCCTATGGTTAATAGGTGATTCTAAATTGACCTCAGATGTGAGTGTGTGCATGCATGGATGTTTGTCTCGTGTTTCTCTGTGCTGACCCTGTGATGGACTGGCAATCTGTTCAGGGTGTACCTGACTGTCACTTGTTGACTGCTGGGTAATGCACCAGCTCCACACAAGTCTCAACAGAATTATGTGAGTAAAAAAAACGAGTGTGTAAGATTCTTTAATGTTGCTTTAACCTAACATGTTCCTTTTTATTGATTACCCATTGTCTAATGATACCTGAATAAGATAGAAATTTACTTACATAGCCCTCTATAAGTACGCATAAAGACGAGACAAAATGACAACGTTGTTCTAACTCTAAACTGAGGTGGTTGATAGGGCCAAAGGGCATTTGGTAACTGGCAGTCATTTTATGGCTGCATTACTGAAACAGATTTACTTAGATGACGTCAGTGGCTTTGAGCCAGCTTTTCCTTTTTGGTGGCTCTCAGTATTGGCCTCAGTGGGACTTTCTCAAACTGCTCAGCAGCAGTGCACACTCTAAAATTCCCTTTCTAGACCAGGGTTTACCTCGGGGCACACACAGCCAGCAAGCCTGCAGCAGAGTCCCTCTTTTGCTTTGACTGCAGAAAACTAATGTTTTGATGTGATTCAGCCTCTGGTACAAAAACATCCAATAGCGCAATTAATGACTCTGTGTCATAATACAGTTATAGACATCAGTTATTTTTAAAGCCAATAACTTTCATTGCAATGAAATGTTTAGTACAATTTCTACTAAAACTTAAAAAAAAATGAAGAGGACTAAGACAAGCCCTCCCAATAAATTAAATCCGTGTTTTGTTTGGTTTTCCTTCATACAAAAACAATGCAAAACCAGAAAACTACCGGAGTTGTCCAAGGTACTAGTTGCAATGTCATGAATACAGGTCAAAAAATAAAAGTCAGAAATAGGAAACAAAATCTGCACTTTTTTTTCTCAAAATATTGGTTTATGTGTCCTTAAATCAAAAATTTCCAAGCAAAACTTGTGAATGGCAGACAACTACTGTGTGTTGTTCTACAGAAAGAGCCGAGGTGACTGGAAACAGGTCAACGTCCGTGGATAAGCCGTTTGGGATTGAGAAGTCAGGCGATTTCTATGTACTGATACATATGTAGGTTAAGATTTGTTTAGTAAAGAATGCAGCAAAAGGTGGTTTGTTTTTAACATTGAGTGCATACCTGCATTTCAGAATTACACATCAATATCTTCAGAAAACTACTTGAGTAATCATTTGATATACTTCAGAATATGTATGTGTATATATATATATATATATGTATGTCATAGTTTGCAATGAGAATCTTTAACTGTTAACAGTATGAGAAATTTAAATACTTGATTAAAACATTGAGGACAGAATTTTGCCCACATCATTTGTAAATATTGTTGTAAGTTCAAAAAAAGCAAATACACACTATTGCAATGTAATGCTTGCTGAATAAAAAGGTTATTTGTAAATGAGATGCTATACTGAGAAATAAAACCACATCTTTGTGGAACTGGTTTCCCCAAAATCAAATAGGAATGACTTTCTCAATTTTTTTTTTATGAAATCAGCACGAAACTATTTCTAATCAGAGGGAAATTTTGTTAATTGTATTAACAAGCAGTTAAAGGTATAGCTTGTCTTTGGCAATGAGTTTTAGTATCATTCAAACTTCTCAGTGTTACCGTTTAGTCCCGATAACTGTAGTTATCTATTCAGTGTACTTCCAATTGTCATAAGTAATTATGGTCATATTCTGTCATTATAGTTCACTGAATGAGACGGAGATGTGCTGCCTGCAAATGATGCCAAGCTCACAAACCCCCCTCGCTGACAGACGAAATGACTTGTTTGATATACAGCACGATACTTGCAGCATTTCCCTTTAAAGCACAAACTGAATAAGGACATCAGACAAATGTCTGACCAAAATACAGTTCTCTAAAGGTTAACAAGAGAAAAGAAGAGTCTCACTTGGCTCCAAGACGTAACACAATCCACTCTGCGCTTCACAAAAGCACATTATTCTGTCCACACTTCAGCACAGATAGACTACACTTTCTGCAGTCCTGCCCTCTCTGACCTGTACAAGGCAGCAGAAAGGAAGACAACCTGAACAATGAGGCAATATATCTACAAGCACAATCCTTTCTCAGACATTCATCTGAATCTGCTTCTTTAGACAATGTTGCAATATGATCTTTGCAGTATTTCTTAAAGTACAATTATGCTCATAATTATGCATCTAAAAGTGAAACCTAACCTTAATGTAATAAAAAAAATCTGTGATCCTTTTTGTGTCAAACTTTCCTCAAGACTGCTGATAATGCTTACTGTGCAATAAAGCAGACAGAAAACAATTTAGGGCCAAAGTCTCAGTCAAAACAGACACAACAAGCTATTCTTGTATAAATGGTTTCCAGGCTTCTGTGCAACAGGTCCAATGGTTACATAATGTGAAAGAAAAACAAAGCATATTTATTCTTATGAAGCAAATTTATACTGTGACATGTCTGAGGTTACACCTAACTGCAGTTAAGCTGTTTTCCCATAAAATAAAGGTAACCCTTTGCTTTAATTCAATGAAAATAAAAATATTTTTGTGACTCAAAACATTGCAATAAACATTTCATACTAGTTTAATGATAAGAAAGCGCATGTTTAAAAGTGCACAGAAGTCGCTCACTTACAGTAACCAGCTACATTTTTAATAAAGAAAGAAAAAAAAATCGGGGGGCGCAGCAAAAAGTTTGGAAGGAATGAGAGGGGATTATTTCATCTTTTGCTTTATTTGTCACTAATCAACAAGTAATTTTTGTATGCATTAAATGCATGTTAAGATAATAAAAATGTATAAAAGCACAATTAGAGAGCTGAAAATAGGCTGAATAGAGGATTATTTATATTATCATTCTCAGCTAAGCTAATAATCTATTAAACAACTTGATTAAATCACACCAGGCTATCAGAGCTGTGTCAACTACAGCCTGATTATCTGTGAAAAGCAAACCAAAACTGACTATTTAAAAACAGCCAGTACGCTGGAAAGAAGGCCTTACATATGACACAAATTAGTTTACCCTCTCACCCACAAAAACAGAGTGCCTTGTCATGCAATCGCTCATAGACCCTACAGTCAAAGGTTTCAAGAATGCAATACTTTTCCAGTTCACAATGGTGAATATGCAAAACGTTCAACACTGATCTGAGCGGCATGCAACCATATTGATTATATTGCCAGGTTGTAAAATAGAGTTAGAACAAAAATTGGTTAAAATGTGTGTATCCAAAAGCCCTAAACTGGAGTCGCAAGTTTTAAAAGCGTTTGATTTTAAATTAGGATTTCTGTGTTTTGTCCTAGAGTTTTGAAGGTGTGTAAAGGTTGTATTTAGCATATGTGTGTGTGACGTACTGTTAACTTATTTACTTACCATCCGACTGTGCGATTGTTTCTTTCTTACACTTCACATAACCTTGAAACACGGGAAAGCAAAGCGGAGACAACCCCATGTCAGTTACAAAAGGGGCTAAACTTTAATTGCAACATGGTGTATAATTAACTTTTTTCTGTTGCTAATATAGGAAACTCTTCATTTTGCAAACTACCCAGGTTCCCACCTAAATGTGGCTGAAAAGATTGGGACTGACAGAGTTGGTCTTCAGCTGGGGGGTGGGGGGGAGCTGAGTTTTAGCTGAGCTGGCAAAAAAAAAAAAAAAAGACAACATTGAAAGAAACTCCAAATTAAAGCTATAGCTTATATGCGGCTCTGGATTTTATTCAGTCAAGTCCATAAGCTGCCCTTCATGGCTACATTTGGATAAAATGGTCTGTCATAAAAACAAGGGAGTCATTCTAAATTTAGGGAAAATTTCCTCATCAGCAATAAACAGAAAGTATCACAATAGTCTCCTTTGATGCTGTTTTAAACTACCTCAGGTCACCAAAAAGCTCAAAAGACTGCGTGGATTTTGCTCAAACTGATCGTTTCCTTGTGCGTAAAATAATTAAAGGGCGACAAAGACGCGTGAAAGTGAAACAATAAAAGAGTTTCGGCAGGGCTGTTTCCCTCCGGTTCCAGTTGTTACAGTAACAACATGGAGAGAGCTGCACACGGACAGGAGAGGGGGGGGAAAATCACAAACAAGCATTCACCCAAAAAAAAAAAAAAAAGAAAAAATACTTACAAAAAAACTTCGACGGCGGCTTAAAGCGGCACCGTCCAGCGAGCTGAAGCAACAAGTCTCCCCGAGGTGGTCCGAAAACCCTCCGGCGAAATCTCCACCAACTCCCGGCTGAGCTGAGCCAACTACGGAGAGGAAAACAGCAGCGTTTTCAACCGTCATCTTGTCCAAAGCAGGAAAAAAAAGAAGCTGTAATTCGTTCTGGTATATTTTTAGTTAGTGCCCGAATCCCAAGTCCGAGTTTCCCCCCGCAGCCTGACGCGGACCATCTGAGGCTTTTCGCGAGGGGCGTACGATCGGGGGCTTCTTTACGGAAAAATGTGAAAAATGTCAAAGATTTTCCGCTGCCGTGTCAGAGCCGTGAAGCTACAACAGTGTTTAAAGTGAGCACCCTGTTGCAACAGCGGCCATCTATTCCCACCGAGGAAACAAACCACCAAACGTCACGGAATGGGACAGAAACATATAAAGACCTAAATAGGAAAACATTTAATACACTGTGCAGCATTTCCAAAAGAGCTAAACTAAACCTCCATGAGCAGAAGTCCACAACCAGTTTGCATACCTGCAACTACCACTGAAACTTACCTCGTTATTGATATCTCATATACAAATGTCCCTTTCTTTTGATATTGTGATGTTACTGGGTATTTTGGATACTATGTTTAAGTTATTCGGGTGTTTCTGGGCCAGCCAGGAAGGTGTAGGTGAATCGCTTCGCGCACTGACAGAGATGCGAAGAATGCTCGGAATGAGAGCAGGAATGAAATGAACGCAGGGAGCGAGTTTGCGCCGGGGCGGAGCGAGAGGTGGCGTCATCCCGAGCCCAGCGGCCAGCAGGCAGCCCGGGCGGCAGGGAGCAGCAGCGGCGCGGCGGGAGCGGCGCGGAGGCGCGGCGGCGCGGGGCTGGGAGGAGGGCACTGAACGTCCCAGGAGCTGACGCCTTCAGGGAACACAGCGAAACTCCGATTTTACAGCTTCGCGGCCCTCTGCTTACAGGCGAAAGCAGATTGCGGTCCAGGGGTTTCACAAACCGGGTTTGGGCAGTAATTACTCACAAAACTACAAATAAATTACAAAATTAGAGCAGATTAAGCTTCAAGTATATGTAGTAAGACCATGTAGTTGATTATGCCATGACTACACAAAAACAAAATGCATTCAATAACTGATCTTTTTCCCTATGATATTAATTTTGCTTATGTACTAAACTGTAAACATTAATAATATCCATAAGTAGCATATTGGTTCCGCAGTTGTCTCATAAGGTGCATTTTTGTCTCAACTGAACTCATGAAGGGTGCAGCTGAGACTAAAAATATATCAATTAATGGATCGTTGCTTGGTATTAAGCCATACTGGGGTACAACACGGGGTAACAAGTCCCTTCATAAAACAGCCTGATTCCCACAGATACTTTGTAAGTACCCCAATATGTACCTGTAGGTACTGCCATAAGTGCACTGTAGTTACTCTGTTTTTACCATGAAAGTTCCCCTCATAAGTATCTTGTAAATACTCTTAAATTACCCTGCATGCCCCTCCATAAGTACCCTGTATGTACCCCTGTAAGTGTTCCATAAGTACCCTTTTTGTCACTATTTTACATTCTCCTATGAAACTGTCTTAGGTCACCATCCTAAAATAATCCTTCAAATAAAAAGGGTATGTTGCAATTAGTTGTTAAAATGTTTCATCACAGAATGCTGGATATATTTATGCTGGAGTTATTATCTTTTTCCTTGTGAACATGCACATAAGTGTCTGAAATGTGTGTCATTTTATGTCTTTCTTGACGTTTGTGTCTTAGAGTCATTTTTGTATATTTGTGGCCCTTCCCTGTGAGGCTGTTTTGAGTCTCTTTGTAGTAGTTGTATATCTTTTTGTAGTTCTTTGATTGACTGTTTACATAACAGCTATTATGAGCTAAACATCAGTTTGGGGTCCAAATGACCCTTTGAGACTCCTGAAACTGTCTCTTATAGTCTCATATCTGAATCCAGATATAACAAGAAAAGCTGAAACATGTATTTGAATTATTGGTAATTTATTAAAACAAAAATGAATACATTAATTGACACAGTGATGTCAATTAAAAATCTATTACACTTGATTGATTTGCATCACAGGTAGCAGAGCGGGTTTTTAGAGACCATTTGTTAAGATAAATACAAGTACAGAATTGTTACAAATGAGTGGACCTTCACAAAATCACCACAGCATGAAAAATACTCTGCATTTAACTTTAATTACCTGGAATTATAGACTGGCAATGAGGTTTTTTTTATTTGTTTGGAAAACATTTCCTTTTTCTTGACAGCCTACACACTGCAAGTACACAGTAAAATAAATACTTCTTAACAAGCTATACATCGATTATCTCTTGAATGGTTAAAAGCAATTCTAACTTTATATAACATGAGCACAACATTGTTCACAAAGGTGAAACAGATGATGTAAAGCTAATGATTCTACTTTGCAAAAAGAAAACTAAATGGAGAGGAAATGAGAAAATACCAGCGTAAACTGGAACTTCACAAACATTGTGATTTATTCTCACAGTTTCTATGTCATCTGCTACTTCCCTTCAGGACACACAGTCCATTTTTAATCACATCTTTTGTTCATTCTTCACAGGCCTGCAGTATTTTCAACAAGACATAAAAGCAGCTGCTGACTCCACAAGAATGACCCATTTCAAAAGATGAGAAGAAAACAGAATGCTGTTGTTAAAATCAGGCCAATAGGAAGACACGTGTGTGCAGAAACTTTTGAAACAGGAAAAGCTGTCACCTCCAGCTCACCATCATAAACAAACAGCATGATGTGGAACGTTTCTCTTCAAGATGATTAAATCAACAATATATTAAACAAACAGCAGCAATTAGTGTCTTATCCAGAAGCCACCAATTCAAGTAAAATGCACTCATTTCCATACCTGTTGTGTGCTTCCAACATAAACACTCAGCATAGCGCTATAATGGTAGACGGGCTCATTAACAAGTGTGACTTCAAAACACAGTGAGACTGAAAACACAGTCAAAGGCACAACTGCAGTCCTGTCTGAACAAGTCATCCATTAGTAGCCATGTTTTGACACCAATCCCTCAAAAGAAAGGGCTGTATGAAGATGGACGACTGCTCCTCTGAGGACATCCATCAACACCTTTTAACATCTGTCTCTGCACGTTTAGCTCAGAGTGGCAAAGACACCAGGAGGCGGATGGTTTGAAAAGGCTGTTATCTTTCCATGCAGTTCGCTTTACCATCTGTTTTTCTTAGTTATTTCTTCCCACTTAGCTAAGCAGTTTACACTTTCAAAACAGTTGATGCCACATCACTCAGAGGCACAATCTTCACATTAATATTGAACACTGAGATGCAGCTAATGTTTCTTTAGTGGAAGATAAATACAACAGCATGCACTGTAACTCACACACTGTTTATCAGCTAACAGTAAAAAATACAATGAAGCAAATGAAAAGAGTCCGTGAGCAAGGCCTAACTTCTGTAAATCCCAATAACCCTTAGCTGTCAGGAACAGTGGAGATGACGGAGGCGAACCCAGAATGCAGACTCATTTTAAAGAAAGAAAAACTAATTTATTAAACTAAGAAAACGAACAAAAACAAAAAGCTGACGTGGCAGCAAACAGATAAGAACTAAATAAAAATACATATATGGAACAGAACTCAGAAAACCAGGAACATGGAGCGAAGCAAACAAGAGAGACAAACATCAAACAAACCTTAGACAATGGACCAGCGAGGTATGGGAAGAGTGACCGGGTTTTTAAGACTGCGGATAACGAGGTGAGTGGGAACGGGTGGAATGATTACTGATTTGGGACAGGTGAAGATGGGCGTGCATCCAGTGGATAGAGGAAGTAAGACCATTGAGAACAATAATTTGTTCTGATTCCAGTTCATCGTTAGTTAGTTTAAAATACAGACATTCAGAAAGCAGACCAGATATTTTATTAGAAATACAACAAATATTATATAGAATTCATAGGATGGGTTTAATGATTAATTTTTTATGGGTTCCAGCTCATTATGGTGTGGAGGGGAATGAAATAGCAGATAGAGCGGCAAAGGAGGCTGTTAGAAATTCAGCAGTGGATTTAGCTGTTAAATTTAGTAGAGCAGAAATTAAAATGATAATTAAAAAGAAAATGAAAGACATATGGCAAATGCAATGGGAGAAAGAAAGAAAGGGACGTTGGTTTTATAAAATACAAAGGAAGACTGGAGAAATGAGAAGTGCGGGGAGGACGAGGAGAGAAGAAACAATCATTTCTCGTATTAGATTTGGGCATACTGGGTTAAATAGCACTCTTTTTATTTTAGGGAAACATTGCAGTGGTGAATGTGATTATTGTGGAGAGGAGGAAACAATAGAACGTGTGATGTTATTTTGTCAAAAATATGAGGGGGAAAGACGACAATTGGTCCAACAATTAAATAGAAATAAAGTTAAATTAGATATAGTTGATTTATTTAGAAATAATTCGGAAAATAAAAATTTTCAAATAATATTTCGTTATCTTAAATTAACACAATTATTTAATAGAATTTAGTTTTGAGCGTCATTCTGGTCCACACTCCATACCAGTAGGTGGCGGTAATGCACCAAATTCGTTGTTTGCCAACCGCCAATAAAAATTAAAAAGAAGAAGCAGAAGATGGGCGTGGCTAACAGACAAATGAATGACTGGGGGAGAGTGGAAATGAGAACACAAACACGAGGAGGACAGAACCAAGAAGAAAACAAAAACCAGATAACTACAAATAGAAAACAAAACCAAAACCAGAGAACTAATCACCACAGTAGCAGCATTTTGTTTTGTGCAAATGTGTGTTTACTTAAATCAACAATCATGACTGAGGGTCAAAATGTGTTCAGACGCCAACTTACTAATGGGAACCAAGTTTGCAGTTCCTAGTTGGTGCAAAGTAATATTTTGGTAAACAAATTAGGACTGTTTGGCCTTATGTCAACGTATAGTTATGGAGTGAACTGTGTATAACAGAACTGGTTTTGCAACTTTAACAAGTGCCTAAGGATTAGAAGGATTAGGTAAGCATGATCCCCTGTCACATTCACTGATATTGTGATTTAGTGACTCATTTCTTGTGAAATATTCACCGTTTCAGCTGTGTGAGACCATATGTACAAAATACTTTCTTTTTTTTAATGAAGGAACAATACTTCTCCATATAAATAATTAATGAGTATATAGGCCAAGCATCAAGTTAACATCTAAGATGTTGCTTTTTAAAAAGTTCAGCCTGATGTATGTGTTTCCCTGTTTATTGTTTGTTTGTTTTGATTTGCAATGGGTTATTATCTCTAAAAAATAAATAATTGTTTCTGACTTAGGCTCAGTTGCACTAACACTAAAATTATGTATCAACATAAGAAAACCTTTCTGCACACTTAAGATAATATGCATAAAATGTGTCTCTTACAAAAGAAATACCCTTTTTAAAACTAGTTTTGATTTGATTTATTTTATTTTTGTTATTCTGTAACAGCAGCTGCTTAAGTGAAAGCCACTATTTTTCATTTATAAATGTCTCACAGCTCTGAACAAATAAAAGCTCTTTCATCCTTTTTTATTTGTCCTAAAGGTGTGATTTTTAGGAACTGTAATGTTATTACAGTAATGGTATTACTGTAATGTTGTTACTGTTATTTCTTCATCACTTTCCTCTTTTAACAAGCTTCTGTGTCACTAAATAAACTGTTTCAAGCAATCTAAGCATGTGGCTGTGTCATACATAAAAATGCGCAACATGCATGTTTTACTTCCTGTCTTTCTGCTAACTATGAGGTCAAGAACCAAAATTAGTAAACATAATCAATATTGAATAATCTGGAATGAAATCCACCAGAATGACATTTAAATCCAAACTGTTGAGCAGTATTTGTAACTGTGAATGATGCTTACAAGCATCTTTATGCCAAACTGGGTTTATATCTGTTCCTCTTCTCTGCTTGTCATTTTTAATTTATGCTTTAAAATAAAACAAAAACTGATTAAAACAGAACACACTCCAAAGCCGGTATTTATGTGTGTGTGAGTGTATGCGTGAGTGTGCAGAAATCTCCCAAATGCCTCCACTCTCCTGTCACTCTCAACATTCAGATAAAATATATCAGAGGAGTCTCATTTATAAGCCAATTTGGGACTCCACAGATAATTACAGCCTAATCATTAAATGCATGCTTCAGAGAGCACTAATCAGCTGTTCTGAACCAGTGAAGCTATAGTTTCTCCATTGTGCTCCTCATTCCTGTTACTTGGCTTGATAAGACTGATCTGTGCTGTGGCATTGCTTTGATTTGACCCTGCTCTCTCTAAGAGGGAGGTAATGATGCAATAGAATTAGTCTGCTTTTGTTCATTTTACTCAGATCTGCCCTGCCACCACTGCTGCCTGGCCTGGTCTGGTCTGGTTCAGCCTGGCCTGCAACCTCCTCTAATCAGATAGCTGTGTAGGGCCAGGTGCTCTACTGCTCAGCCGGCCGCACTGATTCACTTTATTCAGAGATAAGAGAGAGACTAGTGAGGGCCACTTTACTGGGTAAGTGAAAAAGAGTGGAGAGCCTGCATCTGAACCAACATAGCTTCTGGTTATTTTAGACCTTTGTATTTCAGTCTTTTTCATTTTAGATATGAACTGTAGACAGACATTAATTGGTTTTTCTAAGCACTTGTATAATCAATCAAACATTCAAACAGAAGACAGTCATATACCTGACCAACACCACAAGGAAAATGCACTTTTAAAAGATTTTATTTGTTACATTTATAATATTTTGTGGGGTTTTCTTTAGAAATTCAGTGGGTAACTTTTATAAGTTACTATTTATTTATTCATTCTTTTTCCATTCTCACTTTCTTCTGTTCAGCCTATCAATGCTGTTGTCCTATAGGAGACAGAACACCTTCTGAATGGGTCACCAGTTTAGTTAACATACAGATTTTGACATTTTCATATGGAAGTGACTTAAAAATAATTATGCAAGCGTAAATAAAAACATATTTGTTTAACTTTTTATTTGTCACATTGACTCCAGTAATTTTATTTTTTAATAAATTAGATGGGTTTTTTTAAGTTGTGATCCAGGACAGGACTGTAGGTTGCAACTCATATTTTTCAATACAAGATGACTGGGAAAAAATGGACAGAGTTTATGAGATTTTCATGTGGATCCTCATGATCTGAAAATGATAATGAAAGCAGTCAATGCGCAGAAAACATGATTGAGCATTTGCAGTAAAATACGGTGGGGGTGAGAGTTTCCATGGTAACACAACAACCCATTTTTTTGTTTCTACTTTTTAGACATTCGAGTTCTTTTTCATTGCCCCTATAAGTGCCAGACTGAGATGAATTTTTGAAACACTCATTGCATACATATGGATGAATGGCAATGTTCAGCATCACATTAATGTTTGAGTAACATCTAATTTATTGACCAAACAAGCTTCTGCAAATGTAAAAGTAAATAGGTTTAAAAGGATTTTAAATGACGAGCGGCAATCTTTCAGAATGATGATGCCATTGTCCAAATTTTGCTGTTAAAAACCAGGCAGCACAGACGATTACTGTGTAAAATCCAAATTCACACACGTGAGCCATATTTTCTTATGGACCTGTAGATACACAGAAGTCCAGTGAATTTAATTACCTTGCTTTTTGGATCAAAAGACCTCAGCTGCTGAATCATTCCCCAGTTTGATGGCCTCACTGCTTTGGTTACCATGGCGATCCACAAATAGTCAAATGGAGCACAGCCTTTGAGAGTTAAAACACTGTGATATCACTAATTGAACTTTTCTTCACGAGCACAAACTTTGCCTGGTCTCCTGATGCTGCTTCATTTCAGCCAATCTAATTTATTTAATTCACTTTATCTCCGCTGAGTAAAATCACCATAAAAAGTCATCAGAGCACTACACCGAGAAAGTATAAAAGTTTAATTTAAGTCCAATTAAATACAATGCTTTTCAAACAATCAGATTCCATTTAAATCCATTCCACACCTAGGGTTAATTTAGAGCCATCATTTAACCTAATAAGCATGTTTTTGAACTGTGCACGGGGAGAGCAGAGAAGCTGCTGCTGAGATTTCAACTTGTAACCCTCCCAGTGGTTAATTGTGCGTTCCAGTCGTACTCAGAAGCTAACATTTCCAAGTTAAAAACTCAACTGGAAAGTCCCCCTAAAGTCAGAATTCAAACTTGGAAAGCTGGAGGTCCTTGACCAACTCCAATCTTATCATCTGTTACGGCTGCCTTGAAAGTGAAAAGTGGTGATAACTGCAATTATAAACTTTGTTTTACTTTTGTTGGTTTGTCTTTCAATAAATTAGTCATATACTAGACTACCTCTAATAGGAAACATACTGCTACAGCTTCTGAATGCATAACAGATAATACAATGCCTTGTTATCAGCTTGTATTACTAAAAAACTCAACTTGGGCAGCACAGCAGTAAGGCATTGCTCCTGGTTTTCAAATACTGTTAAGTTAGATGTGATGTCATTTTCAGATTTCCATTTCTGACTTCCAAGACAAATAAGATGCAGCATAACTACCTACACCACCGTACAGCCCTATTTAGATCCAGTTAATTTAATTTCAAACAAAATGAAATCATTTGTATTATGCAAGTAAAATGGTTCAGCTGAGGAAACCACTTTGAATCTTTCAGTTCAGTTCCTTATCTTGAATTTGCACAGGAGCCACAAGCAACAATGTAGAAGCAAACTCTGAGAAGAGAACTGTCTTCAAGAGCAGAACCAGGGAGCTGAAAAGACAGATATAAGACCCAGACAGAAGAATGTTTGCTGAAAGAAAACAATCCACAAAGTTACTAATAGTAAAAATAGTACACATACAGTATATGCATAAAGAGTGAGGTTGGTCGTTGCATCATAAGAGCTCCTCCAACTGTCTAGAGCAGCAAAGGGTTGGCTTCAAGATTATTTGATAAGAGAAGCAAAGTTTTAGGCCAAGTATTTAAAGTAGATAAGCTGCTCACCCCCAGAAATCAAAACTGGGAACTGGTTCCACAAAAAAAGAGCCTGATAGCTGAAAACTCTGCTTTTCATAAATGAGGAACGACAGTCTGAGAGCAAAGAACCGTTGGGAATCAGTCAATAACATCTTTAAGATACGATGGAGCTCAGTCATTAAATGCTTTATAAGTGGAATAAAATAAATTTAAATTCTATTCTGAATGTCACAGACAGGCTGATGTTGGAAAACTATTACCTCTTCAGCTCATTCATATTCATATCAGACATTAAGCTGCAGTATTGTGGATTAGCTAGAGACTTTTCAGAAACAATTTGGAGCAGTCTGAAGAAAGGAATGGCAGCTTCCCTTGCTAAAATAACAAATTCATTTCATGACTCTTACACAGGATCTCCTAAAATCTGGCATCTTTACACAAGGTTTTGAAAATTTGTTTGGTGTGTGAGGTAATGGACATTCTGGTTACGTTTAACTGAAAGGTTCCGCCCTGATGGAAAAAAAAGGAGAGTTTGAATATAAAATATGTAATCTGCTAATGCTCTAGCCAGAGTTATAAGTAAAGACTAAATTTCACAAATGAAAAAGGAAACAGAAACCAAAATAGTCTAAACACAAATCAGATGCCCTCTGTTTGCAATAATATGTTATTATTAGTAATGCAACACTATGTTTGTTGTGGTTCCTTAGCAAACATTTACTATGATTAAATTTCCTCTCAGATGTGGTGTCTATTAATATAAGCTCAGAGGTTTAAAAAAAATCAGTATAGACGGTGTGGTGGAGGACTGTTAATTACTCACTCTTCATTGGAACAGGATCAAGGGTATGACTAAAAGAGTGAGTGGCAAAATATAAAGAAATGAGGGATGACTCAAGACTTTTGGGTCTGCCACTTCTTCTTTAACTGTATCCAAAAAAAATCATTTCACTGACATTAATTATATTTCTGCAGCTATAATGTTATTACTAAAACGCTAATAGCTAAAAACTTGTCAGTGAATTAATAAATTAAAGTTTTTTTCTGTTAACTTCTCAGATTTGGGCTCAAACTAATAATGATTTTTTTCCTTTCATTCTGAAAGAGCTTGTGTTTAGAAACTGTGTCCACACCTTTTAAACCAAGAACCATTTTCTTCCTTGTGCAAAACTATCTATTTTACTATGCATTCAACAAATGTTTATCACAGCCAGTGGTTGTGAGAAAAAGTTACTGATTAAACTGTTTGGAGCAAAAACGTATAAATAGAACTGTCCCATTTGGCAGCATCGTCAGTATTTCAGCAGACTTGCTGCTTGTTGAGCAATGTCAATGAGAGAGATTTTGTTTTTTTTTACAATGACATACCCCACTGTTCAAAATGTAAGATCACCCAAATGTTTGAAACATTTTTATCAAGTTTCATGGTATTATACTGTTTAAAGTTACATTCCTGTTTGAGAGAAAGTTTTTATCCTGATTTGAGAAATGCTGGATCAGATATTAGCGACAGATATAAGTACTGCAAAAAAAAATCGTTTCACGTTTTCATTTTTTTCACATCGTCTTCCCTGATCAGTCAGCAAATCTTGTTACTGAACAAAAGTTCAGTAGTTTAAGCTAATTTACATTAGTATCAACTATTGCTGCAACTACTGTCATCATAGCACACAACTGTTTTATAGATTCAGTTGTGTTCTTCTAAACAAAAATGTTTATAACGAAAAACTACATCAACCCACATTCACTTGGAGAAAACTTGGAAAATAGCCAATGTTTCAAAATGGTTAGAGATTCAGTGATTTACAAACTCAGAACATTCATATTTAAAACAGGTGTTGGCCAGGGGAACATAAAACTGAGAAAAACAGGGTACCGTGCAGAAATTCTCTGAAAATACTGTAAAAAAAAAAAAGGATTTGAAAAATGGGACCTCCAAACTGTTGAGAAAAGAAAACATTAAAAGCATTTCAAAATTTCATTCTTTTTTCAAAAACTGTAGAAATTAGAAAAAAAATGAAGATTTCTCATTTTTAGCAGTAGATTTATTCCCTTTTTTGTTTTATCTAATGAAATTTATCAATAAAAAATATGTATATATCCGTTAAAAAATAAATTACTTACTTTGCATCTGTCTCATGTGCATACATGTGCATACACAACAGATTTTAGAGGAAAAAATGTGTCACTTCATGAAACAATGTTCTCACAAAATCCTCATTAATGCTGCACCCCCTTTTTTTATCATGGTTAAACAGTTTGCAAACACGATTGTTACCTACAAATCTCTTTATCTCATTTCAAAGGTTCTGGCAGTTGGACACAGACATTAAAGACAGATTATTGCATAACCAGTGTTTAAAATGTGATTATGAGCAGATGTGCACTCAGATTGTATCCGAGGCAGAGGATTTTCTGATGTTGCACATGTTTTTGCTTTTTTTTTGTACAGCTTTATGCCCTGCCTTTCAAAATCACAAATACTATTGTCAAATTTATGCCATTTGGCAAAAAAATACTGTTGGACCAAAATTGGGATACAAAAAAAAATCCCTGTAGAAACTCTGGTTTTAGCTGGATTGTGTAAAAAAAAAGGTGCTTTTTGCTTTGGAGATTCTGAACATGTTTTTAAATCCTACAAATCTGCACTTAAAAATGCTGAAAAAGAAGTGATGGTGGAGGAAAATATAGATATTTTTGTTAGATTTTCCTGCTTTGTGGCCTTAGCACAAATCAATAACAAAGTTCCAAACCTCCAATAGAGAGACCTCTCATCTCTAGCTTCAGCTTTGCCAAGCATGTCTTTTTCAGGGTGTTTTTCTTAACTGCTCCCTGAACTGCTGTTGTCCTATAAAAAGGCCAGAGAGGACTATGGTCTTAGTATGTGCAAAAAGGCTTATTTGATATGAATACAGTGGTATATAAAAGCAGATACAGGGGTGTAATTACATCTAATGGCTGGAAATGCTCCTGTTCAAGACATCTCGGTGTATGATGTCTGATTATGGGTGATCATTTTCTGCTTTTTGGTGGAAAAGCACAGCGTCCAGGTTCTGGGCTTTACTGATGATAGTGATTCAGAACAATAGGCTATTGAAATGCATTGTCACTATCCCAGTTTAAATGTCAGAGGATGAGGCTGGCAACACACCCTGGACTCAATTTATACCAGCACCCAGAACCAAAACTGAGAGCAGTTGGTGAACTGGAATAATCTAGGAGCAGAATTTTAGCCAAATAAAGCGTTCGCACAGAAGAACTGCAAACATGTAATTTAGTGAAACAAAAAATAGATGTCATATTATTTAATTTGTGCATACACTTATGTAAAATCATCCCACTTTCAAATGTAAAATCAGGTTCATAACTTCCTTAAGAAAAAAAAACTTAAAAGGAGCATTATTGCAAGGATTCTTCCTCCACAACAAACACATACAAAAAAAGCACAAGAGTATTAGGATGACATATTTACGGACAAATGAGTCGACAAACACTTTTTGTTTAACAATCACTATCCAGCTGCCAATGATCAGATTTCTCCTGAGGTGCAAAACTGTCTTCCCAGCATGAAAAAAGGGCAGACAACAATATCACAGAAGAATATAAATTCTCAAGCACCTTTTACTCGTATCATTGAGAAAAACTAAACAGAGTTTTAAAAAAGACGCACAAGGATACTGATTTTCAAGGGAAAGAAGAGATCAAAAAATGTCTGGAGTCTCCTCCAACCACAAGAAGACAAGTTCCCAGTTTCAGGAGTGGAGTCAAAAAAGCAAAATGGCATAGAATGAAAAATATTCATGAGAAGTAATAATGCACCCATCCATCCATTTTCTTTACCTGCTTCTCCTGTCCCGGTCGTGAGGAGTTGGTGCCTGACTCCACTGCTGTCACTGTGTGAGAGACGGGGGACACCCTGGACAGGTCTCCAGTCCATCACAGAGACGACTGAGACAGACAACCATTCATACTCTCACTCACACCTACGACAATTTAGAGTTATCAATGAACCTAACATGCATGTTTTTGGTCTGTGGGAGGAAATCAGAGCACTCAGAAGAAAAAAAAACAGAAACATAAGGAGAACATGCAAACTCAGCACAGAAAGGCCTCAGGCAGGATCAGTTGTTATCCTGATAAAAGATTGTTCTAATTTTCTCAAAGTCCCCCTCGTAGTTTTCTTTAAAGTGTCATGGCTCCGGAGAGTTGCTCCTAATGTCAGTCTGAATCCCAGTTAGCTATGTACTTTAATTAAAGACTTCTTGTATAAATAGATGAGATTATTTCAAATTTAGATGCAATATTTTGATTTGTGTTCACAAGTACAATACAATTCAATAAATTCTTTTGTGGTCTTAGACAGAATTGTAATCTGATAAATAATTTAGTTGGATTTAAAAATTGCAATCTTTATCAAAAGAATTTACACAAGTTGGAGTTTGACACCAAGATGGCAAGAAAGAAGATGAAGACTCATCAGCGGAAAATGTAAAGACTTCTTAAACTTTATCCCATCAATCCACAGAATCCACCTTAAACTCTTTAAAAATGAAAATTAAGCAAAAAAAAGTGTTTTCTATATTCTGTTTTATCAGTTTATAACATAAATAAGAAGCAGGAGTTTTGCCATGAGAAAAAGTTGGGTTTTTAGGAGAAAAAAACAACTTCAGAATTTAATGACAATAACTTCTTTTCTGTACTGTCAAACATGTTATTTTAGTAATGGTTCTGGTGTTGGATTTTGCCAAATGTTAACATTTGACTGTAAACAAAAAGTCAACCTGTTTTTGAAAACTTGAGAAAAAAAAGGACAATGTCTTCAACTGTAAACACACTCTTTAAAATCTGTGTGCGACTTGAACAGCGCAGTAAGATTTTTCCCATGCTTCCTACAGTTATCCAAAATAAATGAAAGAAAAAAATGTGTATTGACTTCTTAAAAAATGCAATGCATGCAAGACAACCCATGCCGGAATTTTACAAAACCAGAGGTCTTTTGCCAGATGAATGTCTGTAAAATGTTTGTCGGATGCTCCTGTTCATCATTTTGAATTAAAAGTACTCTGAATATTAGTAAAATATGTCAAGTTGGTTTTTATGCTTTTAGGAAATCTAAAATATCTACTACTTCTGTCAGTGTCCACAGAGGTTTTGATTGTTTTGCAAGACATTCCTATGCAACTATTATTAACAGAAGAAGACAACACCCTGCGTGGCTCCAGGAGATCCTCCCCAATATATGAGGTAAGCCTTGTTAGAATCCCAATTTGTTGCAAACTAGTTGGCAGTTTAGTTGTTCTGGGGATTCATTATGTTCAGCCTGTATACCATTTCTGCTCACTTTGTCCACTGAGCTCTGTGTTTGGGTAAAACCTTATTGCTTGGTGCACAATTTGATTACTAGAGAAGAAAAGGAAAAACAATATCTGCAACCTTTTATTAATCTTTTTTTATTTTTCTTGATCCATCATTTCTAAGTTAAACCAGAGTGTTACTGTTATTTCTTGGGTTTCATGCCTTTTTATTCAATGAGCGAGCAGTTCACAAACCAGCACAGCCAAAATAAACACTTCTGCCTTCACATTTGATGGCAGACGTGTGTGGCAAAAAAAAAAAAAAAAAAAAGCAAAAACTGGTGAATGCTGGCAGGTGGACGGCCACAGGAGAGGACCGTCAGCAGCATGATAAGTTTCAGGCTGAGGCACGATACTGGCACATCACTAACAGGCGTGTAACAGGATCAACAAGGGGAAACTCATGCGGGAAAATGAGGTTGGCAGCATGAGAATTTGCCAAACAAATCTAATGTGTGAGATATTGCTTCAACCACTGAGCCATGATGAGTAACTCGTCAGGAAAATGTAAAACAAGCAGGGATGTAAGTGAAATTACCACTCAGTTGTTTATGATATGATCAGTTTTCTTCTCGTGCTACTAGTCCTACCAAAAACATATTCAAACAGCCTTTCACAGACTTGTATTGTAGTCCTTGTTGTTTCACTCTTTTCAGTCTTCATTCAGCCAAATAAATAAAATGCGTAAAAAAAACATCTTATCTAGTACTCACAATTTTATCAAAAGATTTGTACTACATCTCCTAAAATTCTCCTTTTGGTGCATCCTAGTCAAACCTATTATCCTTATTCACCCACTTGAATTAATAATCTTGAAACATAATTTAATGGAGGAAGGGTGGATTTGCCACCCTCTCATCCATTGTTTTCATTTTACAAGTGATTCTCTCATTTTTCTGACTGCGCCCTGTTTCTGTCCTTGTGGAAAGCATCTTTACTCCTGTGAATCTGTGAATATCTGATGGCTGCAAACAGATGTCTTTCAGCTATTTTTTTTTTAATGTTTGGATGCATTTGCTGTTGTGCAAATTCATCTATAGGCTGCATTTTAAACGTTAAAGCAGAACCATTAGGGGAGAGCGGAAATAAATAATGACATTTTGTAACAGGAAGGCTAGAAATTTAAACAAAGGGTGAAAAATGTTTTAATTTGTTTTGAGTGAGACGCATTTTCATCAGTAGATGAAGAGGAAACACCTTCAACCCCCACGGCATCTCGAATGGGTTTTATTTCCTCTAAACAGCTCGCCACTCTTCACTTTCAATAAACCGCGGAAAGATTATACACATTAATTAAAATCCTTTAGGAAAATAAAAGTAAAGTAAACAGTTAAAGTATGTTTCAAGTAGCTGAAAACATCCCCAAAATGCAGTGATTCTTCTTTTTTTTCCGTACAAAAAGATACTTGCTGTTTTACAGAAAAAAAGAACTATATTGCCTTTCACTTTGGTAAATTGCAAGGATGTGGAATGCAATTAAAGTAATAATCTGTGACATTTTTATCTAAATTGATTTCTGTCTTTCCGATTCAAGCTCATTTATTATGTTTTTCTCCTATTTCTCAAGAGACTTTTCATCCATCTAAGCTGAGTACAGATTCTGTGTACAAGACCCAAGTTTTGATCTATCTATCCATGCAGAAAGATATATTTTTTAAAAAAATATGTGCACGTAAGCTATCACAGTAAAAACTTATTCAAGACAAACTGAAGCAATGTCAAAACAGCACTTCCCTTATTTAGTGGCATAGTTCAGATTGTTGGACATGCTGCAGAGGCTTGATTTGAACAGGTTTGTGGAATTATTATTTTTTTTTCCTTTCCAGACAAAGAGTAAAAATTTGAAGGATTTTGCTTGTGTCGAAGGTTGTCATGTTTGTGCTTACTGATTAGGTTTTTTTTTTTTAAAAAAAAATGCAATTATCACTGTTTGTGTAACGCTCAGAGCACCAGTTAAACCCAGGAGAGACGGCAAACATTTGTTCAAGGATCTTCAACAGCATTTTTTCACTTAATTCATTCAGGTGATGAATTGTATGACTTTAAACTTAAGAGATTGCTGAATGCTGTGTGGAATTTTTGAACTTATGCAAAATCAAGAGAGATCAAATTTGCACTGAACAAGAAAGAAACACAGTGTTTCTATGGAGGAACTAAAACATTGTAAAGGTTTTTCAGATGAATCAAAAACTGATTAAATATTTTAATTATTCGTAGATTATCTTTTCAGCATCAAGGTATATCTGTTTTGTTAACTTAATTTGAGCAATTAAGACCAAAAACCATCTTTTAAGAGAGATAGACTGGGTTAGTGTAACATCAGTTTACACCATAAAATCCATTTTTTACGACAATAAAATTAAATGAATATAATAAAATACTCTAAAATAAAGAGTTCAACCAAAAAGATCCATTTGTCATTTAATTAATTGATTACTTGATCAATAGGATAGAATTTATTTATTTCATTTAATAAAGAATTTTATCAACAAAATGTTTAAAACTTTCAGTTTTATGAACAAGTGAATTTGATTTTGCTTATATTTATAATGCTGAATTGTAATTGTTTAGAGAGTTTTTATGGCATATTTTTATATATTGTTGTTTGTTTTGTTGCTATTTTAAAGATAAAATAATGAAACAGGCATTCCTTGCATGCCAAAGTTTTAAATAAAGATCTGTTAGCACCTGGAGTATATGTTGGGGGTGACTCTCAGCAACTACCACTAAATTGTAGCTCAGTTTTTGTAAAACTGACTGAATTAAAGACATTTTTATATTTGCTCAGGTTAGCAGTGGGAGCCATCTTAAAATTGGTTAACTCTAAAAGTGAATCAGCTGTAGATGTACATCTATTGAATACTTTCAATGAAATTCTCTCATTGGTTCATCAGATATTTTGCTAACAGAGAGACAAACAAACACATTTTCTCTCACACACACAAAGAGACACGACAATGTTTCAAGGCAGTGGGAAATACTAATTCATAAAGAAAGAATTATTCAACAGTTTATTTGGAGACACAAATTCAAAGAGCCTTAAACTGCAGTGATTTCTTGATATTGAGTACAGTACATTCAGTTATTTAAAAAACAAATTTGGATAGAGAAAGAAAAATGAACATTCTCTGCATTGTTTCTGCATCATTACACAAGCTGAGGCAGGAATCAAAAGCGACAGGAAGCACATCCTCATTTCTGTGTCAGCAGGACCTTAAATGCATCAGAGACAGTCAGATCGGCTGCCATCAGTCCTTTTGTCCTGTTTGTCAATATGACACCGAAAGGTTGTTCATCAGCTCCTCTGCGACGCTCTGCCGTGTTTCCACAGGTGTTTCATCGCTGTTTGACAGCAGCAGCGGTGAATAAATGAGCTGATTAGGTTTAAATAGTTGTACTGAGAAATGTGAAGAAAAATTCGACTTTGTGTCGAAAGGAGGAAAAAACTTTCAGCTCAAAGAGGAAGCTGAATGTTTACAATGTGTCTTTTCTGTCTGGAGATTTGTGTTTGAGTGCTTAAAAGGATGATTTGCGTGAAAAGTGCCAAAATAATGACTTTATATTTTTAGATTCATCTCGTCCAGCTTTTCTGTTTTTTCATTAACTTTCACAGCTTCTGTAATTTCAGTGCAATTTCAGGCTCTGATTGCTCCTTTGCGTAAAAGCTAATCATAGTTACTGTATGACTTGTTTTCTCTTTATGCATTTGAGGAAAAAATCATTTATCCAAAGAAAAGAAAAAGTTACGAGAGAAACAGATTGTATTCTGCAGAGATCGGGACAAAACAACAACAAAAAGAGGAGCAATAAGCCTCTGGTAGGCTTTGTGTGAAAAAAACACTGACTTCAGTAAACTAACTTTGATCATTTTGTACTTTATTATGTAACTGTTTATTTAAAGTATCTCCTAAATTGTAGAAAATATTTGTATTTTTGAGTTATCTTTGCAAACATTTCCTTTAATGACAAACATCACTGAAGCCTATTATATATTTATGTAACACAAGTCCTCCATTTTTTATCGAGGTGTTTTTATGTAACTAAATAAAGTAAAGCTGTGTTTGTTCAGTGTTCAGGTATTTCTGATGTTATGTAAAACACTCCTTGTCTCCCGTATAAGACTGGAAGTAAGTATCATCATATAAAGCTTGAGGACAATTTTAAAGAGTAAAATAAATCAAACAAAGACATATTGTTGTTCTAGAAAAGAAAAAATAACATTAAAAATTATAAATTACACAATAAAGTACACAAAGGATTATTTTCTTATATAAAGTGACAACACACTGACCTAATAATGTCTAATTCTTGTTAGGATCAAAACAAGTTTTACAAAACTAAGATTTATTAAAATCAAATCAATATCTCAATATTTCACAACAACAGAAAGACAATATATTTTTACAAAAAAAAAGACAAATGTCTTTGTTCAGCAGTTTTAAAACAACAGTTGATCTATTTTTTTGTAACAACAAAAAAAAGCACAATATGTTGATTTATGTCATATATGAATAAAATCAAACTGGAACATAATGTTTGGAAACATAAATTCTCTAGAAAACTTTCTATTTGCTAATGTTTTTAAGAGATTCAGCAACAGAAATGCTCCTAAAAAATCTGATATTCTTTGGCTTCTTTTGTGCAGCAAGAAGGAAATCCAACAGTTACTGAGCGGCACCGTTATTTCAAGTCTAATGAGCATGAATTTTTGTTTTTAAAATTCACATTGTTTTTAATATTTTGGAAATATTTGAAGATAATATGTAAGACTTTAGCTGCTAAATGTATTTATGGTTAATAATTTAAAAGAAAAACAGAGAATTTTGCTCAAAAACTGATTTTAGGATGTGAAGTGGAGGGTTTAAATGGGGATGAAAACAGTCAAATATTGGAACCATTCTTTGTGAAAACATTATCTATATAGAAAGTCTATGAAGCAAAACAATGAAATTAACTACAAATAAATAAATAATACAGCAAACGAAAATGATGGAGCTTCCTGCTGTCATCAGCCTTGATCTCAGTATCTGTGCTACAAAACAGCGCCCCCTACTGTCTTAAAAATGTTGATAAACTGAATCAAACTTGTTCTGAATGGCCTTAGCAGTGGCACAGGTTGATCTATGTGAAATACATCTCAAACCATTAATGTTTTTATTAATAAAGCAGAAATAAAAGCTGCAGGGCACATAATTCACAGCTTTTTCAAATATAAAAAAATCTAATTGTGGACTTTCTTTGTTTTAAATTTAAACAAGCAAAGAAATGACTCAGGAAATGTCTTTTATTTGTCTGAGTCAAGGACTTTTTGTTTGTTTACTTCTACATTTAGTCAAAAAGTATTTTTTTATTTTGTTTTTCTGATGAACTAGAGTTAGTGAAAGCTCAACGCTGGTGCTTTAGTACATTTCTAAACAGGGTTCAACACATTACAAGCAGGGGTGGAAATTAGCACCCGCCACCGGCCAAATGCGGGTAAATATTTGAAGTGGCGGGTGAATTTGATCAACACACACCCACAGTGACGTGCGGTGAGGTTCATGGTTGGTGAGGCACAGAGTCAGATTTACAAATATATAAATCCAAAAGGGTAGCTTATTCAATTGGCTACTGGTTATTTCATATCTCATCAGCGTTCTTCACACACACTCTCTCTCTCTCTCTCTCTCTCTCTCTCTCTCTCTGT